>NW_015167548.1:245718-258328 GCF_001447785.1 Gekko japonicus
TTTAAATGCTAGTGCCTCCGTTTTTATTTTATTAATACAAATCTGCTGAATGGAAAAAAATGAAGGTAGGAGAAAATAGCACAGATTTAGCTGATAAAGGAAGACAGGAATTAACCAACGCAGGTGCAGTAGGCAATATTTTAAGTTTGATCGTTTGATGTATCAAGAGCAGCCTCTAGTGGCTTACATAAATCATTGCAGCAAATTAAAATATTCTCACAAACTTTTGCTGTTTGTTGTGTGTTCTTAAGACACCAATCACATTTTGTTTGACTGGAATGCCTGTGTGGATCTGGAGATTATAAAACATCCAGTGTTTGCTAGTCATATAAAGCTTCATGTCTTGATATTTATTATTTCCAAAGATCTCAGTGCCCATATATATAATTCTTGTGACATAACATGAAAAAAGCAAATTTTTGTGATATCCTCCTGCAGCTCTCTGGTTTCCTAAAGCGGTTACATATATTAAGTAAAAAATATAAGTACCAAATATTATTTAAAACATTTTATGCCATTTTCCCAACCAACCAGTGTCCCATATTAATAACCCTTTATTAACCCAAATGCAAGCTTTAAAATCCTTCTCCTCATCAGACTAGATATTAAGTACAAAGTTAATGAGCTGGGGGGATGCTTCAAGGGGTGATTGAAAAGCCCACGAGAAGTCTGAAATCTGTCATCATCTTGCAATGGACACCAGAAGGTAATGAGTAATGTTCCTCCTCAGGGGTCGTTTCGTAGAAAAAGAGCTAGGGGAACTCATTAGCATAACTCATTAGCATATGCCACACCCCCTGACATCACCGGAAGTGTTGGGGGCCCGGCGGTGGACCTGCAAGGCCGGCGGGAGTGTGAGGAAGCCCCGCCAAGGCCCTCCCTGGCCCCAGGCAGGCAGGAGTGGGGAGAGGCAGGGAGGAAGCAACTTACCCTCCCTCTTCTCCTGCCTCCTCCTGGCTGAATGAGGGCCGGAAGCGGGGCGGACGGAAGCAGGGGGCGGGGCTTCGTCGTATGCCCCGCCCGCCGCACCTCCCCCGCGACCCCCCCTGAATTGATCCCTGTTCCTCCTCATGTTCAGAAACTTTAAAAAGCTGTGTTCCTGATCACAAGTGCAGAACTCTGCATGCGCATTTGTATGCAGGTAGATTCTGTGCTCACAAGCCAAAAATTCAGCATAGGTGGGGTCAGCATGCTCATGTCCACTCCCCCCCGGCATGTATTTTATTATGTATTTATTTATTTTTATTTATATCCCGCCTTGCCAGGGCAAGCTGGCTCATCGGTTTCAAGCACTACTAACAAGGGAACACAGTATAGAGCAGTAAATCACACACATATTCCTGCGCATGAATTCTATGACAGCTAATGGTAACTATTAATAAAAACTGTAAATTGAATTATATACAGTATTAATATAAATATCTTAAGGAATTACAAGGAATAATGCTAAAAATAAGGATAAGTACAATGCAGTTAATACATGAGCCAGACGTTATGTGGAGAAGTATGAAAAGGTCCCCAATGAAGGAATTTATGATGACAAATAATATCTCCACTAAATATATTCCATTGTGGTATGCGGTAGAAAACCTGCAGATGCAAATCTTGCTATCATCAAATTGCGCGAAGACCATAGTCTGTGTCTATGGTGAGTATCCCAGTAGGTTTCTCATTTAGATTCTTCCTCAGAATGTCAGTACAATCACGCAAGAGAACTTAAACTGGAGCCAAGGTAACATTAAAGAATGAATTATTGCTGTTCCTCAAACAGACGAGGAGTCAGCACTTCAGAGTCACCCGGAACAGGAAAAGCTCTCATGCATCAACTGTATTGTACTTATTCTTAGCATTATTCCTTGTAATTCCTTAAGATATTTTATCTATATTAATACAGTATACAAGTTCATCAAATTTACAGTGTTTATTAATATTTACTATTGTCATAGAATTTATGCACAGTAATTAGTGTTAGATTGACTATCAGTTTCAATGCACATGGTGTTGTCTGTAGAGGGATATTTAAATAGCATTCAATTGCACATGGATGTAAAATGACAGTGCACAGCCCCACATGAAGGCCAGATGCATTTAAATTTCAGCTACAAACAAATGCATTTTTTTCTTTTTTTTAAAGTATCTCTATGTATGAAATGTTAAAAGACAAACTGCTGGTATAGGCGATGCCACAAAATGCAAAGCTAAAGGCCCTTTGGCTTTCATTAGCCAGCCCACAAGAAGACATTGCTACACAAAGCTGTTATATTTTCCTGCTCGGTCTAATTAGATATAGATGAAAGTGAGAAAAAAATGCCCAAACAATATAGAAAAGGAAGCTATCAAGAAAGTGGAAAGGTACGCATGTTGTTCCTACCAGGTGATAATAGCTGGACCACAGCCCTACAGAAGTTTGGACCTTACTAGTTGTTACAAATTCCTGTAGCATATTCATTGCAGTAATAGCAATGATTATCCAGCCTCTTGGGACTGGTGAACAATCAAACCACATTCAGTAATTTAAAGAATTGTTGAAGGTAGCAGTTCTATACATGTCTGCTCGGAAGTCCTAAGTTATTCAATGGGACTTCCTACAAGGAAAGTGTCCTTCGGATTGTAGCCATAGTCATGTCTGTCTGTGCTCCTACCAAGAAGACTGAACTGCTGCTGAGCATGGTTGGTTCAGGAGCAAATCTCCCACAGTAACTATTAGCAAACCATCTCACAGTGACCACAAACGACTATATGAATCAAAAGCATTCTTGTCAGAGGATTGCTCAAAAGGCCACACTACATTAGCTATAGGGTCTATGATGAGATCTCCTGATAAGTTTGTTTTAACTTTAAAAATGAGAAACAGCAGGAAGGGAAGATAGGATGAATTGGGATCATAACACTGGAGAAAGAGTTAAGCCCACCACACACACACACACACACACACACCATACCATGTTTCCTTCAAAGCTGCTGTTAGCCACAGTGGGGAAAGGGAACACAAATACAGCCACACAAGGCAGAAAGGTTGTCACTGTCTCCTTTTGATGGCCATCTCCTTTGCTTCCACCAGCCCCAGCCACCTCTGCCTCTCTTAAAGGCATCCAGATTTGCCAAATTAGGGCTTGTCTTTTCATAAGATAGTAAAAATGTTTTTAATGTGAGGCAAAATACACCATCAGTTGGGGCATCTGTTGATTTTCTTCTTTTAAGCTATGGGCAGTGAATCTGAAAAAGTCCTTGAGCTTACACTGGCCTGTTGCAATTGTTGACTGCTTCTTTGAACAGCTGACCGATCAAAAACAGATTTTGAAGATCTCCTCAGTTTCAAAAGCAACTTGCCCTGAGGCCTATTTGCAGATTGGAGGGGCTGCTATTTGAGAAAAAACAAGTTTAAAGCTCCCTTGGGTTCATGGAAGTAATTTCACGTTTCTTTGGATCCTGGCCATCAGAGACAAATTCTTACTTAAAAAGAAGAAAATGAAGTTCCACTTAGGCCAATGGAAATTAACCAGCCAAGGAGAGCTGGATCCAATTCATACCCAGGGAATCAGAGGTTTCACCAGCTCATAAAACAAAGCAGGAGTCAATGGCTCAGTCACATCTATCAGACACCAGTTCTGCTGTGACCTCACTAGAGGGAGCAATTTATTTTGAAATATTAGTCAATATTAGCTCTGCGCTTTGCCAAAACTCTTGTGAGTCAAAACTCCAAAGACATTTCTGAAGCAAACATGAAGCTTTGGGGCCAGGGGAGACAAGTATGACAGTAAATGAAAACGCAACATTCATTCAAAAGCATCTGAAGATCTCCAAAAATCACATCAAAAGTTTGAACTTTTTGGACTTTGCCTTCACTTAGACTTCTCTGCTAAGATTGCTGCCATTAATGTTTTCCTTGCAAGTTCTCGCTCAAGGATATATTCAGCTTTAAGAAAGTAATTCAACTACAAGTTTTCATTTTGAGAGATTTGCCTTTTAAAACTCTAGTTTGGAAATCAAAATAAATGCCAAAATACCGACTCCTTCTCACTGACAATGGGACTGAGAGTGTGTCAACATTGACTCTGCAGCCTCTATTCAAATGTGAGGCATTTATGACTACTGTAAACATCCATTTAGGACGGCCTCTTGAGAGGCAAGGCCACCGCTGAGGTAATATGTTGGTTTTATTGTTCAAAACCCTAAATGACTGCTTGTTTTGAGGCAATGTTTTCAAGGCTAAAAGTCCTGCTCCACAATCCAGGTAAGACAACGTTTTGGTACTAAAGGTAATTCAGTCCCGTCAATGGCAGCAGAGGCTTAATTGTTTTGACTCAGAGTTTTCAGTGTAACCAGGCTCTGTATTAAGCAGGCTCTGTATTAAGCTGCCATGTACAAAAAGTTTCAAAAGTAAATCAGCCATAAATTAAATGTAGATATTTGCAATTTTTATTTAGGTTTTCTCACCAAAATGTTAGTATCAGCAATGTGTCCATGTCCTGCACTGTCAAATTGTAAAGCATTTGCCATGTAGTCAGTTTATTCGGTATATCACTAGCCCAATTACAAACAATACAAAAGGGTACCAATAATATATATAAAATATTTAAATATAAAACTGCATTTGATCTGCATATGTTAATTACAAAATTACTAAAACTCTGAATTTCTACAATACTCTATCAACTGTTATTCAACTGTTGAATAAGTATTATAGAGGTTATACAATTCTACTCCCTATCTCCTAAGTCTTCTGGAAGCATCTGCCACATGGAAGGGCTTCTGTGTGACCATGTCTCCTTATACATAAAACCAACAAGAAGCCGATGGATCAAGGCTCACACACCTTCCACTAACTGATGATCTGGCTCAACAGAATTTCTATAGGATGACATCAACCAAGCTCTCGTCTCAGGAATAGTTTTGATATTTTCTCTTATTAATGAAGGAAACTGACAGAGTCATCCTAAACTCTTTCTAAACCCATCAGTTTAGAACCCTTTCTAAACCCATCAGTTTCAATGGAATTAGAAGGGTGTAACTCTGCTTTAAGCAGCAGCTTTGGGCTGTAATCCTTAGCATACTTACTAGTGAGTCAGCCCCATTGAAGTCAATGGGATTTACTTCCTGCAGATACATGCTTAGACTTGCACTGTTAAGTTTAGCCTAGGTGACAAACTAAAGCCCAGTCTACACAAATCAGATGCTAGATGGTGGTAACTTGAAAAACAAACAGCATAGACCCTGCTGTACCTTGCAAGCCATATATATGTAAGTACCAGCTACACAGACCTAATGCTTGCCATGCAGATTTTATTATTTTCAAGTGCACTACATGGCTCGAAAATTTTCATTAGAGGACACTTGCAAAAATAAAAGAGCAGGGCTGAGAATATTTGTTTATGAACCCTTTCGTGCTTTTAGAACAAAGCGGAAGAATAATGGATGAGTACAACAGCTTTATATACCTCTCCCTGGATCCCCCAGCACCCTGTTCCCAAATTACAATGAGCACATAGGGGCAGTCTTTGTTATTTAGGGGGCCCTGGGCAAAAGTCCAGGAAGGGGTCCCAGAATCATGGCCACCCCCCATCGGCCCCCCAAGCATGGGACAGCCCTTGGCCTGTGCAAGGTAGGCAAGAAGCCAGCTGCCCAGACAAAGGCATATGTAGCAGCAGGAGCCTGCTCTTCTTCTTTCCCCCCTTCGTGATGGGGTGGGGCCATGGGCAGTTTCTCCCCCATCTCTAGGCTGGGGGCAGCTGCTCCTGGTGCCCATTAGCTAAGACCACCCTTGACAGCCTGTGTAGGGTTTTCTTGATACATGCATTGTGGAATTCTTATGTTACATTCAATGCACATACATCTGAATGTGTGATTTAAATCCCATATTTATCCAGGTATTGGTCCCTGGTCTCATTTGTAAAGGGAACACAAGTTGGCTCTTTCTAATATGCATGAACATGCAGGATGTATGCATGTTTGCTGTAACGTGAACAAGTTTGTGATGACAAAGAATGACTGAGCATTCAGTCCTAAACTTGGGGGAAACACAAGAGGTGCATAGGTGGTTGAAAATCCAAAGTGCTGATGGCTCTTTAAAATGCCCTACTGAAAACCTCCAAGCTGCAAAGAGTTAAATCTCAACCTGAATTTCTCTGCAAACATCTAGGATTACACATAAAATCTTTTAAACACTTGAGCTTACCCGTGAGGCCCCGAGAAGCTCACAATCTTTGGCCTTCGGGGGGAATTTCACAATGGGCCACCCACCGAGAAAGTTGAAGTTGGCACCTATGCCAATGTGGTCCGTTCTTAAGAAGCTCTTCCAAATATTGAAGTGGGCTTCCCTGTTTAAAACAGAAACATTAATGAAAGGGACTGATCGGATCTACACAATCTAGGAAAGGGCTAAGGCGTAAATCACACAAGGCATTCCATTCTTTCAAATGTTGGAGGTAAGCCTCCTGGCGTTTATTTTGTCCAACTGGCCAACTTCAGACAGCTACTTAGTAATAATACAGTTGAGGCTGACTGGCTCAAATTTCAAATGTATGCATGCACACATACACACACACACACACGCCTAAAAGTATTAGTGCTGAAAGCTTTAATCAGTAGATTAATCAATTGACGATCCATTAACTTAAGTAGGAAAGGCTCTCCTGTTTATTTCTGAAACTATTTTGATTCTGATGTGTTGCCTTAATAACTACTGGACAGAAAATATCAGACACCCTTTCCTTTTTACAGTTGTCCAAGTTAGTAGACACCGTGGGCCTCAGAAGTAAACTTAGGGTTCACATGCCCACCTTCACTGTGCATATCCATTTAATGAGAATGAATGTACACCAGCAAAAGTGACTACATAGACAGCCCGCCTCTAATCTGAGCACTTTCCCCCTTCAGTGGGGAGAGCAAGATCTACTCACTTGAGCATAAATTTTGACTTAAAATTAAAGGTCACATACATGGCCATGGAGGATTAAGAAACTGAGGCACAGTCCTACAACCTATTCCACATATAGCCCATAAACCAAACAATAGATTGGATCCAGACTAAATTGGCAATTTCTACTCATTACCCCTTCCTACTACAGACTCCCTTCATATCGTTCATCCAGGTCCTCTATCGTCCAGAAGCAAGCAGCATTTTGAAGAGATTAGTGGGCTGCATTGGGAGGAGGGAGGCAGTAAAATTCCATTTTACCATTAGAAAAGTTACTCTGGGTCCAACCTAGAGTGTGGACCAGGCCAATGAATGGTCACTTTTGTTTAATAGAATATAATTTCTCATAACAAGATTGAGTTTTTGAAATGCGTATATTTGTTTTAGTGTAAATGGATGTATTAATAGATTCTTCAATCCATTTTTAAGCCAAGAGGTTTAACTAATATATATTCACTATATATATTTAAGGAAAGCCATGCCACATGTCATAGGTTCATAACAAACAATAAATTAAATTCCTGTATCAAATGCAAGTGTCTCTGGAACTGTGAGCCACAGTGATGGACAAGGCCATGCCTCACAACCTCACTACCAAGTTGTTTACAACTTCTACACTTTTGGCTCAAAGACTTGTGGGCTGATTCCTTGGCTGAGGTTTCCTGAGTGTCCCACAAAAAGCACATTTCAGCTGTCAGGGTATGTTCAGGTCCTTATTTATAGATAATTCTTAAAATGTTGCCTTGACAAGCACATTTTGTTTGTTCTTCCAGATGAATGTAATAACCTTTTGCCTTTACATGGGAAGCTAATTTGGAAATAATTTTTCTTCTGTTGAAAGAAGCAACCAAGAAGAGCACTGATGTTAACTGTATTGTGGCTGTGAGCAGCTGTGTACATGGGAAGCTCAAGATGTACATATTAGCAGGACTGGAACCAGACTTGGGGTGAAACACTGGAGCAGTTTCCCAAGATGATCAGTCCAAGAAAGAGATGACTGCAGAATGAGCAGAGAAGTCAGCTGAACTGGGAAGCAAGGAGAGACAGTGACTCACCAGATACACATTTGACAGGCACATCATCCCACCTGGACACTTAGCCCATGCCTACACCAGACTTCATTATCCCTGATTTGTGTGCATCTTTCCCTCCAATCACACTGCTGAATCAATGGCTTGGAAGTGGCTTTCATTCTATATAACCAGGGCTGTTGTTTGCTATAGGCTATGACACTCATCACGGGAATGGTGGTAGTTTGGCCAAAGGTGAGTCAAGGCTGCCTAGTAGAGGCATTGGGTTTTTAGCATATACCAAAAGGTTCTAGGAAGAACACCACATGCTTGGCACTTTCCAGGAAAGAAGCGAGAGCTTTATTAGTACTCTGAAAGGCAAGAGGGGCCACCATGCCTCTTGGGGGTGCAGTCAAAGACTCAGAGAACAACCTTGTTGTGCTCCACCTCCACCCTCAGCTCACCCTACACTGCTCACCATGTGATATTTGCTTTGCAGATTGAAGACTTTTGCTTTTACATCCTGTAACAATAGAAAAGCAAGTAAAAAAACATATACGTACATCCATAGGCAAAGCAAAACAAGAAAAGGATCAGATCTCTTCTTTTGTCTAAAAGCACCCATGGAGGGGCTGCATAAGGCACAGGTGCACCCATACATATATAAAGCAAGGATAGGAAAGCCAAGTATTTATTTCACAAAATGGAGCATGATAGTGAAGAGAGAGAAAGCCTGACCCTCTTCTGTGCTGTGTCCTGCTGTGTGCAGAAACATTTAGTTGTCTTCAAGCGAGCCTGCTAGCTTCTTGGTGGATCCAAAGTTAAGAAGCAGCTGGTGGGGGAATGAAATGAAGGATGTTAGGCAGAGTTCATGTGGATGGTGTTTAGCACCTATTGCCACTGTTCTTTAAAAATAGTCCCCTACCTCCCGCCTGGGTCAGGACTCAACCAATAGGAAACTACAGAAACATACACAGCAAAACCAAACTAAACAACCCCACACACACACACACACAAACAAGCTACGTACCTTCATGTGCCCACTCTACAAAGGAGAATTATGGTCTGCAAAATGGGTAGTCTTTCTATCTCTGCCTTGCAGTCTTGTAAGGAGGATTCTGTGGGTGCCCACACATTCCTGAGAATCATCCCAATTGGATGGCAGAGAAAGAAACAGAATTGTCACTAGAATGGAGATGGTTGCTCTTATCACTGCAATTTGGAAGGGAATTTACCTTGGGTGTATATGAGGCAGGGTGGAATTTATAGAGGGGGATATGTTTCTTAGTGAAACCAATGGGACAGCTATCAGATTGACCCTAATAATGATATTCCAGAATCCAAACTGTTTTTTTTAGTTAACAAAGTAAGCTGAACCAAAACCCAATGAAAACTACTTGTGCACATTCCTGGTGGCAATGCTGCCCAAAGGACACATCAGAACATATGTCATGCATAATATTCCCTTGGTTACTGAGATCAATACTGAAATTATCTAACTGAAAATGACGGTTCGGTTTAAAGGAAATATATGAAAATACTTTGGAAAAACGTTCTTTGGAAACCATTTAAATATGGCACATTTTTATTAAGTATTTCAGCAACAAAATCAGTACAGAAACTTAACATATGGCCAGGAACATATAAGAAACAATAGCCTTTTGTGTGTGGGTCACTGATATATGGCAATCAACTTGAAGTTTCCACCTGTAAAGTAAGAACATTAGGGGCTTATCTTACAGAATTGCTGAGAACATGAAAGAACATGAACAGCAAAACAAACAAACAAAAAAAGAACAAATAGACTCAAGAGGGCACAACCATTCCTATCAATCTGTGGATCATTCAAGTTTCCACACTCAACCTCAGGGGAAAGGGGGGGGGGGGGGGGGGTTGAGGCTAGTAGCACCAGCTTTAATGAGCCAGAGCCCACTTCTTCAGATGCATGAAGTGCTGCGGTCATTCAGCAGATGCATAAACACACACTTTTGTGCAAACAGAAAAAGTGGCCACAAATTTTGTTGGTCTTTAAGGTGCTCCTGGACTCTTGGTCTTTTCTGCTGCGGGAGTGGGAGTGGGAGACGTTAATAACAATTAAGGTCAGAGGTTAAGCAATCACGAGATAGGTATGTTACACTACAATGCAGACCCACGTGACTCACTTTTTTGGTTTCAGCCAGGAATGCTGCTGCCTTTTGCAACCCTGCTGCCTCATCTCAAAAATCCCCAGCTTGATCCAGCTTTTCCCTTGTGCAAACTAAACCCACGTGTGCTTGTCACACCATTCCTATCCCCCTGTGCCAAAACTTTCCGGTTAGATTTCTGCAATTCTCAACGTTATTATTTTTTTGCATCAATTGAATATAAAGGGCACAAAAGAAACCAGCTACACACATGAGTGAAAAGACTCATAATGACAACACATGAAAACAAAACAAAATGTAAAAAGGCATCTTTGCATTTCCCTGGTTGCAACAGACTGACACAGCTACGCATCTGGAAAGGTTTCCAAGCATACCTGAAACTGTAGACACAGACAATGGCTTGTTTATCACTTTTTCCCCAGACAAGGAAGGCTGTAAAAAGTGTGATAGATAGTTGTGGAATCTGAATCCAGATTTTTTTTTTGCGGGGGGGGGGGACACAGATTTTAAACCACCCAGCCACCTCCCCTATCCATTTTGCATCAAATTAATACACTGATACCCCAAAGCCAGCAAAAGATCCATTTATTTGCAGCTGTTTTTCATGTATCAGGCATTAGTACAGTTTCAAACATGGGCACACTCTTCTGCATCCAAACCAGAGCTCCTCAACTAGTCAATATATTTTGTCAATTTGTTCAATTTGCATGCAAGTCTTAATTGAAGTGCCTTCTGAGGATCCTGGAAGAAGACAAGATTTCCTGCCACCCTTAAATGTGAGGGAATTTGCAATTTAAAAACAAATGCCACTGCTAGGGTCACACTTCAAATGGTCTTTTATCAGATGAACTTCCAGCAATTATTATGACAGGAGAAAGGAAAGATTTCTTTCACACCTTTCGAAAATGCCACAATGAAAGCTAATGCGGTACAATGTTTCACGGTGCAATGAGCTGAGGGGCCCTTGGCTCAAATCTTCCCTCTGCCATAAATTAAACCACATGACCGCTGTCTCCCATCTGCAAATGAGATAATTCTGATGCTACGAGGACAGCATACGTCAAATAGTTTCAGACCATTTAGAGTAGGAATTTATTATTATAATTAGTTGAACATGGGTCAGCAGTGTGATCCAAGGACAAAAATGGCTAAAGTGATTTTAGGCTGCATTAACAGAAACATTCCAGCTATCAAAAGAAATAGTTCCACTTTACTCCATGCCTGCCAGACCCCAGCTAGAGTATTGTGTGCATTTTTACAATTGCACTTTTAAAAAATGTAGACAAACTTAGAGGAGGGCAATGAAGATACTCAGGAATGGGTGGGGGATTCCTGCGAGGAAAGACTGAAGGAACTGGGTATGCTTAGCCTGGAGAAGATAATATCAAAGCCTCCCAGACATTCGGTTTTGGTGCTCCAAGAATATGTAATGAGAGGCCGTGCTACAAGAGGAGTGACAACACTATTTCCCATATGCCTACAGCATGAATGGGACACCAGATTTTTGACGGAATGCATTCAGGTATACCAAAGCACATGAAAAATGTACGCATTTTCCCAATGGTACAAAATGGCAACCACACATATAAAGAAGGTTGTACATAGTGCATGCTCCCATTATGTGCAGTCCGGAAAGGGCTTGAGAGAGGATATAATTGCACTCTTCAAATACCTGAAGGGCTATACGTGGGAAAGGGCAAAGAGTTGCTCTCTGCTGCTCTGAAGGACAAGACTAGATATAACAGGGTTGAGTTTTAGGAGGGTACATTTCAGTCCAACCTTATGAAAAACTTCCTTTTTTTTTGTAGGTAACTTTATTTATTTTTTTGTTAAACCTAAATAACTATAAAAGATAAGAAAAGGGGGGAAAAGGGAAAAAAAATAACAAACCCCCGGGATACAGGACAGTAAATGAAAAACCCACACTATAACTAAAAACCCAAGAAAGGAAGGTCTTAAACAGTTAGTACTCAGTTAGTTATAAAACACATAGCTTTTTGTTCAAAACAATGAATTTAGGAGTTAGTGAGTCCAATTTTAGTAATAATCTGTTATCTTCTCAAAGTGTACAAAGTCTCTTTTATCTTCTTCAGTATAACTCTTTGAGTTTTTGAGGGCTACTTGGGAACTCTCAGTCGCAGATCGTATGTTTCCCTGGCCGAGCCTCCTTCTGCTCCTGCTGGGTCTTCGTCCGTTTCTTCTGTGCTAGCTGCTATTAAGCCACTCACATCTGGCTGTTGCTCTTCTTTCGCTCCGAAGAACTGCTTCAACCATTCTTCTGCTTTGAAAACCGAATCAATCTTTTCTCTTTTCTCTTTATATTTAAACAGCACCCCTTCGGGATAAAGCCAGCTGTAGGAAATTTGGTTTATTTGAAGCGTTGAAATAAGTTCTTTATAAGCTTTTCTCTTCTGTCGAACCTCAAACGGTGTGTTCTTTAGGACCCTGATGTTAACTGCTCCCAGTTGCAAGGGTTTGGCCGCTGTTGCTTTAAGAATATCATCTCGTGTTTGTCTTCGGAGAAACTTGACTACCAGTTC
>NW_015167548.1:258524-279516 GCF_001447785.1 Gekko japonicus
TAAGACCATCGAGCCTTTCGTTTATAGGGCGGAGCAGCTCAGTTAATGTGGAGAAAACATCTCCTTCGTCAACTCTCGGACTCTGACCCCCTTGTGTAACTTTCGATCCTCTTCCTCGAGTGCCGGCCATTTTTGCTTTGTTTACACTAAGAAGAACCTTTTTCACTCTCCTTTTAACAAATGCAAACTTTTCCACAGTTGTAGCTAAGTCTTTGACACGCTTGAGCGCTTTATCTTTTCACCTCCCCCCCTTCTTTTTTACGACACAGTTCAATTTGTTTGCGTCTGGGATCCCTCCCGACGCCGCTTAGGTGGGGGGGGGTGTAACTCACTTTTTAGCGCTTATTCGCTCAGTTTTTCCTCCGGTTCATTGCCGATCTGATCCCAGATCTCTTTTATTTTTGCTTCATTCGCTGACCTTCTTGCTTGTCCCGGCTGGCGTCAGCTGTGCTCGGTAAAAACCGAGCCTCGTAGGGGGAGGACCGAATGGGGCAAAAAGGAGCGCCTCAATTCCCTGGCTTTCTGCCATGGAAGAGGACGCCTCTCACGCGCCCCCGGCTTGGAGCCTCTCAACCTGAGGCTCACCTGGGGGTGCCACTTGAGGTGGCACCCCTCCTACACCCCTAGAGCGCGGAATGCCTCCCCAGCTTCAGGGGAGAGCCTCCGCCATCGCCGAGCCACAGACCGGAAGTCAACCTTATGAAAAACTTCCTAATGGTGAAAGGATTGCAACAATAAAACCAATTACCTGGGTGGGGATGCTCTCCCTTGCTAGGTCTTCAAGCAGAGGCTGGACAAGATCAACAGTGTTGACCAAGAAGTTGGTCTAGATGGCCAATAAGGTCCATTTAAATTTTTATGATGCTCAATAGCTGTTATTGGTAAATGGACAGTTTGTGTGGAAGCTGACTATCTGTTCTGTTGTCATTTCCCATCCTCCATTGCCCATGACAGGTCCTCCTGGAACCTAGAAAACCTGGCAAGTAGTAAGAAAAAATGTCAGAGAATTGCCTTTCCAAATAATAGATTTAGGATCAGGAGCTCTCTCAAGCAAAAACCTTTGTGTTAGGAATTTCTGCTTTGGGGAAATATCAAAGCGTCATGTTGAACATGATCCTTGTGTCAGATGGATCTGAATTATAGCTAAGACGCAGTCCTAATAACAAGGGACAGGCAACTGACAACATAAATTATGGGGAAAGTCATACTGTAGTCACGAAGTGGGAAACTAGAAACATAAATTGACCTCAGGCTTACCACTTACTGCAATCTCTCTCTCCTCTGTGTCCAAATATTCTCTGCTTTGCGAAGAAACCACATAAATGGGCTCCCATGGTATCAGAGAATTCAGTCCCTCTGGAGCAGCAGTTCAGGAATGCTGGCAGAAGAAAGCAATTCTTCTCCCTAAGTTGCTGTTTCCTTGAGGGCTGGACGGCTGCTGTGTTAGCAAAACAACTTCATGCCAAAGGGGGAAAAAGAAGTCATAGATGATGGACCCTAGAACAATCACTGGGAAACTATTTCCATGGGTTCCAGACATTCTTCATATATATATGTCTAGCAATAGAACTTTGAGTTTGCGCACCACCTCTTTGAATCAAGCTATCATGTCCTTAGAAACATGGGACATGATGCCGATGCCAGTGCCAGTGGTGAGACATGTCCCAGATGCATTTTTGGTTAAAATAGTGAATTATTCCCATATAATAACCACAGTAGAGAATATTACTTGATGGCTTCAGTGCCCATCATCCATAGTTCTACCTGTATTCATTTTGTATATATTTACTACTACTTTTAATTTTAAATAATTGACAAGAACTTTGGCCATGCAATTCTAAGCCAAATGACACCCTTCTAAATACACTGAAGCCAAGGGCATAAGTCCAGACCAGACTTTACATCTGGCATGAATTGGGCCAGGGGAACCCCAACCTGGCTATGATGTTTGCACAGCCAAAGGTGACATAGAGGGACCAAAGTTCCCAAGTGCAGTGGGGTCCAATTTGGCTTGGGACTATGGCATGGGGAAAGAGCTTCAGCCTTCCTCTCCATGCGATTTTCCCAAGCCAGGTGGCTGAAGTCTCTAAGCCATGATCCCAAACCAAATCAGACCCCAGCATACTTGGGAGCTTTGGTTCCTGAACATCACATTTGGCTGTGAGTTGGGTTGACAGTTCCCCAAACCCTTATGACAGACATAACATCTGGTTTGAATCGAAGCCTACTGACTTCAGTGTACTTAGAAGGGTGTAAATCAGTTTAGGATTGTGCTGTAAAATACCCCCCCCCAAAAAAATCCAGCATCACATGGTATGGGATCCCTATTGCTGAAGCTGACGAAGCTCTGTAGAGGAGGGGGTGTTGTTCAATGGTACAGCATCTATCCTAAAATTCAATCCCTGGCATCACTAGTTGAAAGGATCAGGTTATGTGCAAGACCTCTGCCTGAGAACCTGGAGAGCCTGTTGGGTGATAGTGAGATATTGGGAAAATGGTATTTAGCAGAGATAATATAGCCCAGCAGAGCCTGAGTAAAATAATTCAGACTGTGTGATCCATGTGTGATCAAAATATAAAGTTTTTACTAAATTCTAGCATGGGAAGGGTAACTGGGATGAAAATAACAACAGAGCTAAATCGGCTACATCCTTGCACTACAAAGACAAAACTAGAAGAGAGCAATTATGGCTACTCTTACTTCTTCTTGAGAGCAGCAAACAAAGACGAGAAGAGGAGCCATAAAATGCTAAAACACTTTGACACTTTCGTCCCAATCAAACTCCTAGATCAGGGAGAAAATTCCCGGGCTTCTTACAGCTAAAGAACATTGGTTACATGAGAAACGTGTGACTTCCTGTGAGTAACATAAACAAACATTTAACCCCAGATGTACTGAGTGTTTTCAACTTGTAATACCCAACAGAGCCACTGCTAGTCAGAGTAGAGTAGGCTAGACTTCAGTATAAGGTAGCTTCATGCGTTCATACTAACAATGGGAAAGTCCATCTTGCACACACTGGGGTTGACAGTTAAACCACAGTTCTGTGGAACTATTCATTCCCTTGTTTGCACAGGGGATGATTCAATGTGCACAGGTCACAGCACTCCTAGGTTCCAGATAAGCATATCAGCCATACTCGCATCCAGTCTTCAGATTATACCACAGTACAAACAGAACATAGTTACCATTGTTACCCCCAAGCCTAGTGTACCACTATAGTTCAGAGGGATGCTCTAGTTACAGTATGTGAGCACTCACAATCAGAAATGAGGCAAGAAACTGTTACATTGTGGGATTTCTTATCCATAGGTTTGGCCTGGAACCAAGTTTGCAATCTTTTTGGTCCCAACCCCTCCCCCAAACCTTTATGCTCTTGAGCTTTTATCTAGGCATCCCCCCCACCACTGTGATGCCCCCTCCAAAAAAGGCCAAACCTATGATTTTAAACTGGTGCTGATGTTTATGCTCCCCCTCCTTTATATTCCTTCTAATAGTTTTTAAGCTGCTTTAAACAAAGTTGCACTGTTCTGTTTTTTATGCTTCTGGTTTTTGGATGTGCTTTATTGCTTTAATTTAAAGGCAGTAAGTAAGATCTAAACACTGCAATGCATAAATAATGCCTATTCTGGATGCTAGCTGTGCTACACTGTGTTTTCGGGTCAGGAGGGGAGGGGAGGGAAGGGAAGAACTTTATTCAAGTGGTCATTAGGCAGCAGCATGTATAAATGCAACCCAACCTTCAATATACTGACTATATAACTTGTTTGCATTGCTGACAGGTTACAGTAGCATTGTTTGTTTAAACCCCAGACCTTTGTAGGCATTGTCTGCTACAGCAATGGAGATTAGCAGTTTTGAAGAGAACTCCTCTCTTGGTGAACCAAGTTAACTAATAAGTAAGTAGGTTAAGTGAAACAGGACCCTGGATGATAAGAGTTTTCTCCTGCAGGGTTAATCAACCCATATTATGGTCCCCAAGAAAAAAATAATCTTAACATGGATTAAAAACTGATTTTGCCAGATCTTATCTTTTACTCTGTTTGAATAAGAGTTCATAGTGATGCTTTCATGGCACTTTTAATTAGTGAAGAAACTTGTCTGAGTGGGCTTAAAATGGGATAGCTCACTTGTCATAACTGACGTGGATTAATTACCCTAGGCTGTGATCACACACACTAAATAAACCACTTTCAATCCACTTTCCAAACTGGATTTTACTGTGTGAACTGGCAAAATCCAGTTGGAAAGTTAATTGGAAGTGAATTGAAAGTGGGTTATTTAGAGTGTGTGATTGCAGCCCTAGTGGAGAAAAAGAAAGTCCTGTGTGTAAACAAACTCCTAATCATGAAGTGTGCATTAAAGATGCATTCCTTAACCTACCAGAATGATTTAAGCTATTGCATTCATTCCTTGAGTAGAACAGCAACTGGAAGCTGGAGTTCCTGGTGGATTGTTCAAATGCAAGGAAGAATGTTACTGTTCACAAGGGGTTTTGTAAAAAACTGGCATCTTTGTGGCCAAAACAAGACGCTCCTTTTACAATTACTCCAGGAGAAATCAGTCTTCCTCCAAACAAGAGGCTGTACAAAGGATATACTTAGTCCTACTCTTGGTGGCAAAGTAACTCACACTTCTAGTACCTGTCAGCAGTCACAACCAGATCCTTACCTGCTTGCTTGTGCAGCCCATCCCAAAGTTAGGATAGATTCCCAAGTAGGCCTTGACCTAATAAGTACTACAGGTTGGAATGTAGTAACAGGTAAAAAGTAAATGTAAAGGTTCCCTTGCTCGAAAGCCAGTCGAATCCTACTCTAGGGTTGCGGTGCTCATCTCCGTTTCAAAGCTGAAGAGCCAGCGCTGTCCGAAGACATTTCGTGGTCATGTGGCCGGCATGACTAAACACCAAGGTGCACAAAATGCCAAAGCAGTATCTATTTATCTACTTGCAATTCCTTGCTTTCAAACTGCTAGGTTGGCAGGAGCTGGAACTAGAGACGGGAGCTCACTCCATCATGCAGCACCCGGGTCTCGAACTGCTGAACTACCGACCTTCCACAGCCTGCAGTTCAGCGCCTTAACCACTTGAGCCACCGCAGCTTAAGTAACAGGTAGCACACCCTTAAGGTAGATGCCACACACACCTGTTCCACTCTAGGCAAGACTAACTCTCATCAGCGGATAAATAATGGTGGTACTGACTGAGTCCCTTGAAATAACAAAGTACATTAGTTACATACTGAATCGACACCACTGTAGTTCAGGACTACATCCTACATGTTAAAGTTGGTACTCTTATCCCCTCCTGCAAGAGAAAGAAAGTTGCCAATGTTTAAATTTTCTGCCAAGGCTCCTGTGCCTTTAATAGATCCATGACAGACTGAAACACAACAGGCAGAGTTTTGTCCTGGTGCTGCATTCCCATGTTGGGAACAGCTTGAATTTCTGCTTGTCCTGCAGAATTATGACTGCTTAATTACCCAAAGTTCAGGACTCCTGCCAGGAAAAGAAGAGAGACGGGGCATGCCTACGGGGAGAGCAGCCTCCTGAGCCTCACTGCAATTAGCAGAGCACCGGCTTGGCTTGGCGGTAAGAGCAGGGCTGCTCATCAGATAAGGTTCATACACCCTGATTTAATCAGCAAGAAGTACACATAATGAAAGAGCTGTGATATTTGTCATATGTTATGCCTGTTATTTTTAGAAATATGGGGAACAGTTCCCTCCCCCCCAGCAGCAAGGTGCCCTGCAAAAAGCAAATGGAAGCATCAGGTACAATATTTAGTCAAATGCAAGCCTAGGGGTTTCCCCCCAGGTATGCCAGAAAGAAAGAAAGAAAGAAAGAAAGAAAGAAAGAAAGAAAGAAAGAAAGAAAGAAAGACTTCCACTCATATCCAAGTTACAGGTGTGAGTGAGTGTGCAACATTTTTAAGGAGGGGGGGTCATCTTACATTCAAGGTCATCATCCTTTTGAGTAAACCAGGTAGTCATCAAGGGGCAATAAGAGGTTCCACACAAGAGCCATCCATGTGGGAAGCCCTTACCTTGCCCAGGGCTTTGGTCCTGCATTGGAGCGATCTGGCGAAGGATCCTGACCTGCCAGTGGAGAAGAAAGTTTTCCAGATCCCGTCGAGTTTCGGCAAAGGCGAACTTCCGTCCCAGCTGCCCCTTCTGAAGGAGAGAGAGAGGCCGCCCGTCGGGTTTGTCAATTTCGCTAAATTGTGAGCGCTGGGCGAGCGCTGCGAGGCTCCCCTTTTGGCTGGCCAATAGAAGGAACCGGCTGGCCAGCTTCGCGTGGCAAAGATGTCTCAGGGAACGGGACTGGCCCGTCACAGTCAGTCGCTGGTCTTCCGTGGAGCCTCGGGCAGGCACAGCACGTCACTGCCCGACTAAAGCGTTTGGCTCGCCTAAGCCGGCAAATCGTACAAACCTGGAGGCGATGGAGCGTTTTCAACTCCCCCCCCCCAAGGCGGAATGCATTCCCCCCCCCCAAAAAAAAAAAATTAAGGAAATTGTTATCACTGAATGAATGCCGGGCCATCGGCTCCTCCTAGGTAGGTTTACGCAGGAGTAAGCGTGCAGGAGTTTGCAGTGAGCCTTCGGCGTGAGATCTGGGTGCACCTGGGACTGAGGATCGGAACTCGGGAGTTCCTACACTTCCATGAGGAGGTGCAGCTTGCTTAGAGAGGAGACTAAGAAAAGACTCTTTCTGCGCTCTTGTACAGCTGGATGCAAAGACTAAGTCAGTGGGGCTGAGATTCCGTTGTGCGCTTCTCTGGGAGTGAGCGCCAGTGAATTAATGGAGTCGTCAAATTCAACAGGACATAAGATCAGACCACCGGCTGCTTCTACTCGGAGCAGTCTAGAAGAACAGAAGCTCATGCACGAGTTGACTCGTCTTCACAACTCAGCCTTAAAGGCTGACCAAGGAGGGCAGTTCAGTTCCTGTCTTTATTTGAAGTAGATAGTCTAATCAGCGCTGAGATTGTGAGTACAGAATCGGAGATAATTACTCCGAGTTACCAATTCAGAGTGAAACTATGAGGAGGACCTTGAGACCAGGCAATTTTGTCACTCCCTCTTGCTCAGTTCCCTTTCTTACTGTCAGCGCCGCCCCCCCCCCCCTTTCCCGCGTGGTCTTTCCTCTGTCCAGGTCAGGTGATCGACAACAGCAGAGCCTTTTCGACGGTCTCGGGGACCCTTTTTCACCCGGAGGAGAGCTAGCTGGATCCAGCCCCCTTGCGTGAACACCTTGAACTAGAAGAGCCGAGAAACCGCCCCCCCCTCCCAAGTGACTGCTGGATAGAAAACGAAATCTTATCTACTTGTGATACCGCACAAGAGGAGTACTCTACGTACTACTCTGGAGTAAATGCTCTGAACACTGCCTTAAGACAGTTTAGAACGTCATATAGGAAGTACCTGATCTGCTTACTTTGGCTAAGGCCATCTTAACAGTTAACATTTGTCCAGCGTTCAGTATTCAAAGCGTTTCACCCCCACCTTATCTGGCGGTGATCCTTAGAACAGCCCCTCAGGTTCGTCAGTAGTACCCCCATGAGAGGTGACAGAGGGTGACTTTCTTAGGCTTGCCTAGAGAGTTCAGGCCAGATGGCACCCGGGCATCCGGCGGACCACCACCCACGCTCCGAGACGCTGGCACGGCGCGCCTCCATCTGTTGGGTTCTCACCTGCCAAAGATTGCTCCAGGCTCCGAACTCGGCCGGGCCGCGATGCTGTCAACCCGAGGGCTGTCTTGGCGCCTCCATCGCTGTGTTTTCACACCACGTTTTAATTTTCCTTTCCAGGTCGGGGTGTGTGTGTGTGGGGGGGGGGTGTCGGTAAACCTCCTGCCCGTTAAACGGGGGGGGGGGAGGAAAGAGACTCCGCGCTGGTGGCGTTAGGAAGGCGAGGGAACTTCCAGACGGTCATTTAATCTCAGCAACAACAGCAGGTTTCTTGCTTTCAGGTTGCAAATATTTAGTGGTAACATAAGAAGTCAAGTCCAGAGGATTAAGTGCATACCAAAATTTATTGAGCTACTTTTATGAGGCCTTTTACAGGCATCTGAGAGATGATTCATTTTTATATGTAACATTTTATACCGCACTGCAGCTCCCAGGCGGTTAATGTTCAACCGAGTTTGGAGGCAGGAGAAGAGTGGGGAGGGGGGGAAATCGGTGGCTGGGCGACTCTTGCGCCTGGGAAGAACCCGGGCCGGGGAACCGAACCCAGGAGGGGAAGTAACGGCAGAATGTCCTTCCCTCCGCTGGACTTGCTGCTCGCGTCCAACAGGAGGAATGAAAAAAGACAATATTTTCTCCACCTGTAAACCTGTCCGGGGTGCTGCGGAGCAAAGCCGACCTAACGCGCGCACTGGCTGCAGTCCTCCTGGCCGTCCGCTCCTGGGCCCGTTCAATATTCTTTTTAACCCTGCCTTGCTTTGGAAGCTGCCCGGAGCAAGTTCTCTGGAAAGGTGGCATTTAAGTAAATCTTCTCTCCCTTATAATAATTGAGTAACACGCAAACTGACGCAGCGAGGAGAAAATGCGCCCCCACAGTGTTAGGCCGGGTGCGCTGTCCCTCAAAGGCCTTGCGAGGTTCCATTGGCCACGTCCTCTGAGGGCTGCCTCCTACGCGGCGTCAGGCAGCAGGCCGTGAGGAGGCACAGCGCCATCGGCCACGGCGGACGGCCGGGAAGCGGCTGTCCGCCTAGGTGAGACGGAGAGAGCCCGCCCCGACGACAACCGCCAGTCGCGCCAGGCGGCGGACGCCTCGCTAACAGCGGGGAGCCGAGGGGGCCGTGCTCCTGCTTCACCTCCTGTGTCCCGCCTGCGACCGGGACGACGCATGATGGTCTGCGCGCAGGCAGCCGCGGGGAGCAGCCCCGGAGGTGCGGCGCGCGCGGCGAGCGGGCTTTGCTCACTAGTACATAAATAAAAGCAAAAGCAAGCCGCGTTTCACATAGAGGGAGCTACTTCTGATTCAGTAGGATTGCATTCGAAGACTCCGCGCTTACGCCTCACCAACTGGGAAATGGGACCACTGTACTCTGTGTAGTAAACACGAAAGCCTAAGCTCGGGTTTTGCGAACTCCTGAGAGCGCGGAGCCTTTCTCCCCGGTGACTGGAATCTGGGCCGCAGCGCACCTGTAAAGATGGGCAAAGCCAAGAAGCGCCCGAGTTCCCTGCCCCCTCTTGCTTGGTTTCACTCCAGCCTGGCTCTTGCCGTAAAACAGTTTCAGAGGGTAGCCGGGTTGGTCTGTCGTGCAACAGGCGGATCCGAGTCCAGGCGCACCTCCAAGACCGACATAATTTTCAGGGCACGAGCTTTCTAGAGTCAAAAGCTCGCTTCGGATCTGCTACGAAATGGGAGACCTTTGCAGCTTTGGCGGGCATCTCCTCTTCTAAAGGCCCCCGGGAGAGGAAAGATCGGATTGGTCGGCCCTTACAACAACCCTGTGAGGCAGGGCTGTCCTGAGAGAGAATGACTGGCCCAAGGCCACTGGTGAACTTAATTGGCTAAAACGGGGGGTTTCTCAAGGAACTCAGGGTACACACACACACCCTCTATCTTATCCTAACAGTGATCTCCTGAGAGCGGGACTGCAAGCGCCTGGGCATCTGAGACTGGCCCTTCAGGGTCCTTGTCCGACGTCTGGGCTGGCTCTGCAGTGAAACCCAGCGGGCGGTCCCCGGTCCAGTCCAAGCCTGCTTCTCCCTCTCTGCTGCCACTCACATCCAGTGGGGCTCTGATCCTGCACACTTACTCAGGCGTCAGGACCACTGAAGTTTGCGGCTACAGTCCCGGACAGAGCTTGTGGGTAGTCAGTCCCTTTGGAAACCATTGGCTGTGCTGCTGAGTAGACAGACTTGCGATGCCTGGGCAGAATTCCTCTGAGCGACTCCAAAGCACATAACTTGGAGAAAGACCCATGGGATTAAAGGGGTAAACGTGCAGGCATCCGGCTGCTCTTACTCGCTGGTAAAATCCATTAGGAAGAGGGGAGGGGAGTATTCAAGACAGGGTTCTCGGTGCTCAGGTCGGAAGGAATCCGCAGTGATTTTATTGGAACTTAATTCTCAACTGCGGGCCGAGCCAGGTTTACTCGAAAGCAAGTCGCCTGGAATTCGATCGAACTGTCCTCTAAGGCACCCAATGAGTGCATCAGGACTGCAGTCCGAAGTCGAAGCTCAGGGACAACTTTTTCGAGTTCTTTGGGTCGGGAGGTTTGTTTCCTTCAGTAGCTACGGGGATGGAAGAAGACAGATTTATCCCAGCGAAAAGTGGTGGTAAGTCAGAGGGAGCACTTTACTCCGGGGGCACTCATGAAAACGTACTCCGTAAGTAACGTGAGACGCCGGCTACTGCGTCAGGCACGGATTTCCCGGAATTAAATCGTACTTCAGGCGCAGTCGGACCGTTCTGCAGTAACCCGATCCCTCGCAGCGACGGCTATTCAACAGCGACCAGGCCCTAATCCTCAGGGGAAGTTCTCCTGCGGAAATCCCACTGGAATGGATGGGAACTGCGCAAGGACACCGGCGGCGCCTCGCTAGGAACTGGTTGCAGAGACAGAAGTGTGTGTGTGTGTGTGTGTGTGTGTGTGTTGGGGGGTGGGGGGGTTGCTTCCAGAGAGAGCCGTGGAAACCGGGAATCCTCCTCTCTGGCCCCGGTCGCTTGCATCTCTCGAGCTCGAACGAATTCTCTTCTCTTTCCCACCAGTTATTATTTCAGATCTGAAGGTCGAAGCAGCTGGTCCACGTACAACAATTCCCCAGGGGCGCCGGGTTCCGTCTGTCGCGGGAAAGGGAAGAGGCTCCTGGTGGCTCTGGAAAGTCGTGACACGTTTTCCTTCCATCCTAAGGCCTCCGCGTTTTCGACCCGGTTTCTTCAGACGCAGTGTGGGGATCTTGACATCTATGTAGGAGGCGCGAAGATGAGAGAGCAGGGCCGTGAAATGCGTGTGTGTGTGTGTGTGTGGATGGGAGTATAGTGTAATATTCCAGGCTGATCAGGAAACATTCAGAGACTGGGTGGGGAGTCTCGGATGTTGCTAAACCCCAACTGGTGCCGCCAGGCATTTCGGCCTCCTTGATCTTGTTCCTTTATTCCATACCATGTACATTTCCGTGGAGTCGCTGGAAAAGACAATAATGCGAGGAAAAGTCGGAGGCAGCAGGAAAAGAGCAAGGTCCAACATGAGATGGCTTGCCTCTCCCTCAGGGAAGCCGGGGCCTTCAGTCTTGCAAGACCTGCGCAAGGCTGTGAAGGACAGGATGTTTTAGAGGACATGAATTCATAAGCGACTTGACGGCACAGAACACGCACACATATTTTTATGGAGGACAGTAGAATGAGAACGCACACATGGCTGGCCAGGCCTTTGGGTTGGGTATCGCTTGTGTCTCAAGAAGCTCTCTGTCTCTGTCTCTGTCTCTGTCTCTGTCTCTGTCTCTGTCTCTGTCTCTGTCTCTGTCTCTCTCTCTCTCTCTCTCTGCTGAAATTAAAAAACTATTGTTAGACTCCAAAGTATGACCGATCTGGACCGCCCAGGGTAGCCATAAGCGGGGTCGGCCATGGATGAGACCACCAGGCAAATCCAGAGTCGCTAAGCCGAGGCAGGCGAAGGCAAACCACCTCGGAACTTGCCTCGAAAACCCGACGGGGTCGCCAGATGTCTGCGACGACTTGACAGCACGTCACACTCATGCAGCCTTCAAAGCGCTATTTGGCGCCTGTCTAATCAACAAAACGCCGGTAATAAAACGCTGCCAGCCGTCAAGAGGCCAGAAGAGTCCTCCTGTGTCTTTAGGGTCCTTCTAGGTGTCTCTTGCCCAGTCCACAAACCAGCTAGGCCAAAAATGCTCCCGGGTAAGTCGGTGGATTGACTTTTAGGTCTACCAGCGTCACGGTCTTAGGAGCGTAGGATCCACCGGGCGCTGGGATCCGTGGCCTCAGCTTCCCGGCTTTAAAAAATGGAAACCATCGCCACAGAAGATCGCAGACTTAGAATGCCCTCCTAAAGACAGTTGCGTCAATGGAGGCCGATGGGTTTAGCAGGTGTCACTATCTACACGCATTTGTCAGATTCTCGGAAGCTAGGTAGGGTCGCCCCGGCTAATATTCGGCTGGGAGACCTCCAAGGAAGACCAGGGTCGTGACACGGAGGGAGGCGGTGGCAAACCATCTCTGAACGTCTCTTGCCCTGAAAACCCTGCGGGGTCGCTGCACGTCTTTCTAGGTCAGAGTGTTTTGGTTTTCTAGAACTATGAGCGGGGTTGGTAAATTTCTGCCTCTCGAAACGGGAGGGGGTCGGGCAGGGCCGCCTCCTGGGGGCATCTCTGCTCTGGGGCAAAGCGGGCTTGCTGCTCTGATGCCTGCCAAGGAGGAATCTGCAGCTGCCGACCAGTCCCGCCGCGCAATCCAGCCGGAGTCACCCGCGGCCTGCAGAGGTCTTCTCTCCCCGCCCCCCCTTTCCGCCTTCGCTGGGAGGGCGAGAAAGCCACGGCAGCAGCTTCGAGGAAAGAAGTCTTTGCTCTTTACTGGGCGAGACCGAGAACTGTCTGCGGAAGCCCGGACCGAACCCCTCCAGCGACTATGGGGGGACCGTAAGCCTTACTGAAAGCAACAGAGCTTACTTCTGAGTAAACATGCCTTGGGACTAGGTTGTCAGCCCCCATCACCCCCCATCCCATCGCTGCTACGAATGCCTATTAGCTTGATTGGGGTGCCAGGCGCTGCAGGGAGCACACATAGTGTTGCCCATAGCCAGGTTTTTGTGGTTTGTGGGGCAGATTTTTTTTCTGGTGGGGCAGAAGTTCTCAGTGCAGAAAGAAAAGCCATCTAGCCAATAGAAAGTTGTTACCAAGATAGATCTCTAAATTGCAAGCTGTCAGCCACTTTAGATGACTGTTCTCACCTGCTGCAAGTCAATCACTTCTGCCAGCCTAAGCAACAATCCTAATAACAAGCTGGCAGGTGGGGGTGATGACTTCTATAGTCAAGAAAGCTAACACTTAGGCAGAAAAACTCTCTTAAAGGAGACCAGTATCTTGACACAGAGTTAGAAGGGATCCTAGAGGTCACCTACTCCAACTGCCTGCTCAGTGCGAAAATTAGCCAACTACAGCACCCCACTCTGCTTAAAAGAGCACACACCTTTAAAAGCATTTAAAATGATTGAAAAGGCATTTACAGGATAAATTCTTCTGAGGTGTTGCCTTTAAGAAAGGGGACAGTCCCCAAAAGCCCCACTGTGGCTATGAACCTGCCTACAATGCCCTGTCCATTCAATAGAGGCTTAATAAAAACATAAGAGAAGTCATGTTGGATCAGGCCAATGATCCATCCAATCCAACACTCTGTGTCACACAGTGGCCAAAACCCTGGTACCATCAGGAGGTCTACCTGTGGGGCCAGAACTCCAGAAGCCCTCTCACTGTTGCCCTCCCCCCACGCACCAAGAATACAGAGCATCACTGCCCCAGAGTGTTCCATCTATACCTTGTGGCCAATAGCCACTGATGGACCTCTTGAAGCTGCCTATGCTTATACCCGCCGCCACTTCCTGCCGCAGTGAATTCCACGTGTGAATTACTCTTAATCCGTGTCAATGGGCGACTGAAGGTTTTCATGGCATGGACGTGCATCACTAACATCATTGGGTTAATAACATCCCGTTAAGACTGTGTTCATGGTACAGGACCTTTTTTTCTCCAGCAGTTGGCAACTCCAAACGATGCAGGCCCCCAGCCGTAAAAATTTCCATCAGGACAAAATGGAGGGAAGGGGAGGTAGATGAAAGTCATCACCACACAACAGTCTCGTGCTGACTGAACAATAATTTCCTGTTATCCTGGGAACTCTAGTTCCGTGATGGGGGCAATGGAAAGCTCTCTGATGTTTCACCAAACTGGTAGTGGTAAGCGCCCTCAAGTCGAAGTAGACTTATGGCGATCCCCTGGGGGTTTCAAGTCAAGATACATTCAAAGGTGGCTTGCCTCTCTGAGGAGCATCCCTGGACTTGCTTGGTGTACAGTTCTTCCATCTAAGTTCTAACCAGGGCAGGCCCCTGTCTTAGCTTCACGAGACTGGGCTAGTCCAGCCCTGGACCTCCCCAAACTATAGTTCCCAACATTCTGTAGGGGAAGCCATAACTGATATACATGTACAGTGGAGATGTGACCAGGGGAAGCAGGTTAGGCTACTCTTTGGCAGTTCAGCTGTTCTGGAAGATGAGAGGAGAGAAGGAAGTGACTGAGGGCAGAGGCGATTGTCAGAAAGCCCCCGAAGGGGAGAAGGGGACAAAGTGGGGGGGGGGCAGATGGGGAAATTTATTTGTGAGGAATGGAAGCAGAATGAAAATTTACAGGAGCAAATAAAGAGGTTAGGAGCAGAGAGGTCACCTCACCATGGTTTTTCACGATTTCTACTCCACTATACCCACCTGAATCTATACAAGAGAATCCTACTCATGTTGTAATTTGATATTTCTCTGGCCTTTCCTTCAAGGAGCTCAAGGCCTCCTACCTGGAAAAGGAGCTTAGGCCAAAGGAGAGAGCTGGTATAAGAAGACCTAGTAAACTTTATGGGTGGAAGGAACCAACTAGGAGGGACCATGGCTTAGCGGCAGAACGTGTGCCCGGTATTCAAAAGGTACCAGGTTCAAACCGGAGATCTCCAGTTCAAAGGATCAGCTCCCAGGGGATGTGAAAAACAAAGGCCAGAGACCCTGGAGAACTGCTGCGAGTCCGAGGAGACAACAGAGCGATGCCAGGTGTTCCAAGCGGAGCTGGCCTCCTCACCACCTGCCCCGCCAACCCCAGCGACCCTCTCAGGCCCGTTTCCCGGTAAGGGTGAGTGTTGGGTGATAGTGAGATATTGAAAAAATGGTATTTAGCAGAGATAAGATAGTCCAGCAGTCCCGGAATAAAATAATTCAGATTCAGAGTCCATGTGTGATTAAAATATAAAGTTTTTACTAAATTCTAGCATGGGAAGGGTAACTGGAATGAAAATAACAACAGAGCATAATCGGCAACATCCTTACTCTACAAAGACGAAACTAGAAGAGAGAGATTATGGCTACTCTTCTTCTTCAGAACACCAAACAAAGACAGGAAGAGAAGCCATAAAAAGGTAATACACCTAGACAGTTTAGTCCCAATCAAAAAGGACTTCTATTGGTAGGTTTGATGGAACTTTGTTATGCAAATAGATGGCAGTGTGGACTGCTTCTGCCCAGCAAGACTCTGAAAGTCCAGATTGCATTAGCATAGAACGCACCATTTCTTGAATGGTTCTGTTTAAGCATTCTGCCGTTCCATTTTGTTGAGGACATTAAGGAATTGTAGTCTTATGTTCAATTCCTTCTTGTTCCATGAATGTTTGGAACTCACTGCTGCAGTATTCTGTGCCATTATCTGTGAACAGCATGTCTGGTGCTTTGCCAAATTTGTTTTTAACATAGCATTTAAACTTGTCAAGCACCTCATCTTTGCTCCTAAGCAGGTAGGTATAGACATATCTGGATTTTCCTTCCAGAAAACTGACAAAATACTTGTTGCCACCAACAGATCCCTTTATTGGACCAACCAAATCAGAGTACATGCACTCTAGAAACTTAGTATTGGGGTCATGAGCTCTATTTTTATAAGAGGGAGCTGTGGCTTTAGACTTTAGGCAAATATCAACATCAGCAATATTTCTCAGGTGATGAAAACCATCTTTTTCCTCAAACATCACATTAAATCCATTTTCACTCCAAATTTTTCTATGGCTTGGTCTGAGATCAATATTAAGACCATTCTGGATGATTCTCTTCGTGGATATGAGATTATTTAATGCTTGGGGAATCAGAACACATTCTGTGAGTATGATTCCCACTATCTCATTGGAATCATTCAAGGCAAACAGTTCAACTAAACTGCATCCCTCTACAGAGAGATTTTTCCCTTCTGCCCCTTGCAGAGCGAGCTTCTTTTCTCTGTCCAAATCAGTAAACCATTTGTCTGAGTTCACTATATGATACGCGCTACCACTATCTAGTAAAAATGAGTCATTTTGCTCATCATTCCTCTTAGTGACAGACAAAGCTTTCATGTTACTGTTCTGCTTTACAACATCAGCTCTTTGCTTTTTGTCTCTTATGGCAAATACACCTCGTTTCTCAGAGTGACCGCTTGTCTTTACTTGGCCACGCCCCTTAGGGGGTCTGGTTTCAGAGCGGTAAGATTTGGCGTGATCTCTTTGTTCTGGTAAAGTCTTTGATCTACAATGTCTTGCCATATGCCCAAATTTTCCACAGCTGTGGCATTTTATAACTTTTTGGCATTTTCCCTTTTATAATCATGCTTTATGCTGAGTATAGACAAGTCATTTGTAGCCTGGGACATTTCACGTCTATGTTCTTCATCTTTTAGATACGCTAACACATATTCCAATTTTAAGTGTTTTGTTCCCTTTAAAAAAGCCATTTAATGTGAATATTCTCTGGTCAAAGAACCAAGAATCACAGCAACAACAGCTTTTCCCCCGGCGCACCGTCCATTGGTTTAATTGCATTATAAGCATCCATGACATAATTCAAATGTTTAAGCAGTGATTCACCATTTCTCATTTTTGCATTTATTAAGCTTTGATAGAGGAACAAGTAATTAGCATCATTTTTCGAAGCATAAGTTTGCTCAAGCTTCAACATCATTTGTTTCGTGGACATGCACTCTAAAAGTTCCTGATTATCTTTAGAATTTACAGTCCCCATAATTAAAGACATCCCAAATCCATCGTGCCCTCTGTACTTTTCAAGAGTGGCCCCAGCTGCAGGAGGATCCTCACTGAGCACAGAAATAACTCCATGAGCCTGAAGGGCATTTCTTACTGATCTCTTCCACTGAGAGAAATTACTTGAGTCTAAGGTGGGAATATTGAAAAAAGCAAGATTCTTAGCTACAGACATAATGAATTCTCCTTTTTAATACGTTACTGAAACCTGAGAGTGATGAGGGCAACGGGTGATCTTTTGTGAGCGCGGGATTAAGCTTTTCAGTAGGAAACAGCCAGGATCAGTCTCACCCCTTTTCCTTTTTTCTTTCACTCGGCACGGAAGAAGACGAACTCAGTTCAAATACTACAAAGCTTTCTCTGGCTTGGAAACACAGGCGATTAGTCTGCTCCCACAAGTTCATGAAGAAAACAGGATGTTGTCTGAATCTCATAAATCCAATGCGAGTCAAAATAAAATTCTGTGTTAGAAAACTCCAGCACACATGTTTTTTCTTGACTCCAAGTCTGGTTGCGCACTCTGCTTAGCTATCTGGCGCAGCTGAAGCGATCTGGGCACCCATAACCTTTATTGGGTGATAGTGATATGTTGAAAAAAATGGTATTTAGCAGAGATAAGATAGTTCAGCAGTCCCAGAATAAAATAATTCAGAGTCCATGTGTGATTAAAATATAAAGTTTTTACTAAATTCTAGCATGGGGAAGGGTAACTAAGATGAAAATAACAACAGAGCAAAATCTGCTACATCCTTACACTACAAAGACAAAACTAGAAGAGAGAGAGTATAGCTATTGTTCTTGTTCTTCAGAACACCAAACAAAGATGGGAAGAGAAGCCATAAAATGGTAATACACCTTGACACTTTAGTCCCAAACAAATCCCTAGATAAGGGAGAAAATTGCTGGGCATTCTACAGCTAAAGAACATTGGTTACATGAGAAACATGTGACTTCCTGTGAGTAACATAAACAAACATTTAACCCCAGATATACTGAGTGTTTTCAACTTGTAATACCCAACAGTTACCATTGTTACCCCAAGCCTAGTGTGCCACTATAGTTCAGAGGAATGCTCTAGTTACAGAATGTGAGCACTCACGATCAATACATGGATGCCAACTGGGACAAAAACTCACCTGATGGAAAATCTACAAGTGGATACTTGTTCTACTATGGAAAGAGTTTGATTGAATGGACTAGTCAAAGCAAACTATTGTAGCCATGTCTACTGGAGAAGCTGAATGTGTATCAGCACAAAGTGCCAGCTATGAGCTCTACTGGATTATTCATCTACTGAAAGACTTCGGCATAGATGAACCAAAGCCAATAATACTTTTTGAAGACAATCAAGCTTGTATCGCCATCTGCAAAGGTGAAGGCACCAAATCTAAAAACAAGACCATCGCACTCAAATGTCACTACATGAAAGAGCTGCAAGACCAAGGACTGATTGAACTCCAATACTGTCCTACTGATCAGATGATTGCCAACATCCTGACCAAACCACTTGACAAGCAACGTTTTGAGACTCTTCATGAATGTTTGAATCTGCATGACTTTCCCGTTATAACTTGAGAAGGGGTTTTGGGTATTACATGTTGAAAACACTCAGTATATCTGAGGTTAAATGTTTGTTTATGTTACTCACAGGAAGTCACATGTTTCTCATGTAACCAATGTTCTTTAGATGTAGAATCCCCAGGAATTTTTTCCCTGATCTAGGAATTTGATTGGGACTAAAGTGTCAAGGTGTATTACCATTTTATGGTTTCTCTTCCCATCTTGTTTGGTGTTCTGAAGAACAAGAAGAGTAGCCATACTCTCTCTCTTCTAGTTTTGTCTCAATATCTCACTATCACCCAACAGATGTCTATTGAGTCACGAGAGAAAAGCTGTGTGTTTGTACACAGGTAAGGCCAGGACAGTGCCGATGCGATCAAGGGGAAACCACTGGAGGACAATGTCATTTTGGCCCTTTCAAGGCAAAGGTCTCTGTTCTCCATCACCCGCCAAAGCCAGGGGGAGCGGAATGGAGGGGTGAGAGCCGTAGATGCCACGCCTGTTGGTGGAGGTCCGTGGAAGACCCGTAGAAAACCAGGGCCTTCCTCAGCCTCTAGCAATCCTGGGCACACACGTACTTAGGGAGGAAGTTCTACTGAACACAATGAGACCTACCTTTGAGTAGTCATGCTTCAGGTTCAGCCTGCACAAGACAGTTCTTCGGAAGTACAGTTTCGATGGAACCCCAAGAGACAGACAAAAGGCAGCAAGTGCCTTCTTCTATTTCACACACATTCTAGTTAAAGCAGTTATCGAAGGCGGTACCTTGGCTTCCGTTGAGGTTTACATCCAAGTAACATGGCAGTCTGAGCACTTCCTTGGGAGGAAGCTCAAAGGGACTCAGTGGACCCGTTAAGCTTGCAAAAGATTTAGCACTGGTATGTGGAGACTGCAGTAAGCGAGATTTTCTCCAGATAAACAGGCAGGATTTCTAGTTTCGCGTCACAGGTAGAAACCCGGAAGTCCCTTTGATTTCAGGTGGGGCTTCTCTTTGTGTATGTATGCTCTCTTACCTGGAAGTAAACTCAGTAGAAAGTAATAGGATATATTGACTAGTAGTCCTATTTGAAGGTGTCCCCGTCCAAGTGCTTTGGTTTAAACAAGCACATATATAGCTGGGCAAAGCTAACAGTGTAGTCCTAAGCAGAGTTACACCTGTTTAAGCCCATTGATTTCAATGGGCTTTAAGGAGGTTACCTCTTCTTAGGACCGTGTTGTGAAACATAGAAAGAAGAAACGTAAATTGCGCTCGGGCATTAATTTTAGTTGCATTTTTCATTTACCTTGGCTAATTTTGGATTCTTTGAATGTTAGATATTGCTGAGTTTTGGGTATTACAAGTTGAAAACACTCAGTATATCTGGGGTTAAACAGGAAGTCACATGTTTCTCATGTAACCAATGTTTTTTAGATGTAGAAAGCCCGGGAATTTTCTCCCTGATCTAGGAATTTGATTGGGACTAAAGTGTCAAGGTGTATTACCATTTTATGGCTTCTCTTCCCGTCTTTGTTTTGGAGTTCTGAAGAAGAAGAAGAGCAGCCATAATCTGTTCTTCTAGTTTTGTCTTTGTAGTATAAGGATGTAGCCGATTATGCTCTGTTCTTATTTTGATCCCAGTACCCTTCCCATGCTAGAATTTAGTAAAAACTTTATATTTTAATCACACATGGACTCTCAGTCTGAATTATTTTGCTCTGGCTCTGCTGGACTATATGATCTCTGCTAAATACCATTTTTTCAATATCTCACTATCACCCAACACGAAGTGAAGCATCGATCTGTTCATTGTCACCCTCTGGGTACTTATAAAATGCCACAGCTGTGGAAAATTTGGGCATATGGCAAGACATTGTTGATCAAAGACTTTACCAGAACAAAGAAATCATGCCAAATCTTGCCACTCTGAAACCAGACCCCCTAAGGGGCGTGGCCAAGGAAAGCCAGTTTGCTCTGAGAAACGGGGTGTGTTTGCCATAAGAGAAAAGTACAGAGAGCCTGATGCTGTAAAGCAGAAAAGTAACATGAAAACTATGTCTGTTACTAAGAGAAATGATTAGCAAAATGGCTCTTTTTTACTAGATTGTGGGGGTGCATATCACATAGTTAATTCAGACAAATTGTTCATTGATTTGGACAGAGAAAAGAAGCCCGCTCTGCAAGGGTCAGAAGGGAAAAATCTCTCTGTGGAGGGATGCGGTTTAGTTAAACTATTTGCCTTGAATGATTCCAATGAGATAGTGGAAATCATACTCACAGAATGTGTTCTGATTCCCAAAGCAATAAATAATCTCATATCCACAAAGAGAATCATGCAAAATGGTCTTAATATTGATCTCAGACCAAGCCATGGAAAAATTTGGAGTGAAAATGGATTTAATGTGATGCTTGAGGAAAAGAATGGTTTTCATCACCTGAGAAATATTGCTGATGTTGATTTCGATGAAATGGAAAGTGATGAGCTAGTATGCCAAACCAGATCAGCTGAATGCAACCATAAAGACTGTTTATTTGCATGGCATGTAAAATTTGCACATAGAAATGTGAAAAGTGTGGGAAAGTTATTAAAGGAATGCAATACTGAAGCAGTAGGATGTGATGTCATGAGAAATGGCTGTGATATTTGCCTAAAGTCTAAAGCCACAGCTC
>NW_015167548.1:280933-288948 GCF_001447785.1 Gekko japonicus
ATGGCAGAAACGTGCTTGTTCTCAAGATTTAGAAATGGAAAGTATCAATACATACTCATTTATGTTGATGATTTGATTATTTGTTGTCAAAATCAAGGAGATGTACAAGAAATAGCGGATGAACTGAACAAAGAAGTTGAAGTGAAACAGTTAGGAACTATAAAGTACTACCTTGGAATACAAATTGAAAGAACTGAGGATGGAAGTTTTCTTTTGAACCAAAAGGAAAAGTTCATGGACTTTATTGAATCTGTAGGAATGAAAGACTCCACTCCTGTAAGCACTCCAATGGATAAGGACTATACCAAACTTACTGATGGAAAACCACTGAAAGACAATCAAGAGTACATATCTGCAATTGGAAAATTATTATATCTGAGCACAATATGTTGTCCAGATATAACTTCAGCTGTTGGACGTTTGTGCAGAAAGACCAGTTCACCCAATGAGCATGACTGGAAAGCTATTAAGAGACTGGCAAGATACCTAAAAGGAACTTAGGACTACAACTTAAAATTTCAGCCTGTGATGAACCAAGACTGACTGGATACATGGATGCCAACTGAGACAAAAACTCACCTGTTGGAAAATCTACAAGTGGATACTTGTTCTACTATGGAAACAGTTTGATTGAATGGACTAGTCAAAAGCAAACTATTGTAGCCATGTCTACTGGAGAAGCTGAATGTGTATCAGCACAAAGTGCCAGCTATGAGCTCTACTGGATTATTCATCTACTGAAAGACTTTGGCATACATGAACCAAAGCCAATAATACTTTTTGAGGACAATCAAGCTTGTATCGCCATCTGCAAAGGTGAAGGCACCAAATCTAAAAACAAAACCATCACACTCAAATGTCACTACGTGAAAGAGCTGTAAGACCAAGTACTGATTGAACTCCAGCAGGCCACAGTTCTTGCACCTGTGGAAATGCTGCACCAGGTCCCACCCCTGTACCTCTCAACAGCCTATGCAGAGCCAGGGAGTCCCTGGCAACACCCAGGACTGCTGTAGCCTTGTTGGGTATTACAAGTTGAAAACACTCAGTATATCTGGGGTTAAATGTTTGTTTATGTTACTCACAGGAAGTCACATGTTTCTCATGTAACCAATGTTCTTTAGATGTAGGATGCCCGGGAATTTTCTCCCTGATCTAGGAATTTGATTGGGACTAAAGTGTCAAGGTATATTACCATTTTATGGCTTCTCTTCCCGTCTTTGTTTTGGTGTTCTGAAGAACAAGAAGAGTAGCCATAATCTCTCTCTTCTAGTTTTGTCTTTGTAGAGTAAGGATGTAATGCTCTTTTGTTATTTTCATCCCAGTTACCCTTTCCCATGCTAGAATTTAGTAAAGACTTTATATTTTAATCACACACGGACTCTCAGTCTGAGTTATTTTGCTCTGGCTCTGCTGGACTATCTTGTCTCTGCTAAATACCATTTTTTCAATATCTCACTATCACCCAACAGAAAGTGAAGTCTAGGGGCCCCTTTGGAGTCTACCCAACCCAGGTCTGTGCTTTTGCTTTCTTGGTGGCTAATGAGTGAAACGCGCTCAGCAGACATCTGTCCCCTGTCGGGCACCCAGTCCAGATTCTGTGTCTTTTGACTCACAAGCAATTTTGGCTCAGTTTATAAGGACTTCACTGCCACGTTCCAATGTAAGGTTCCGACTCAGATTAATCCGAGTGGCTGCATGTAAATCAGTCTGTGTGTCTTGAAAGAGGCTCTTCAATCCCAGCAATCCAGTTGCTTGGGGGAGCTAACGGAAGGGATCCCGGCGCTTTAACACGCTGGGGCCTGGGAGGTGTGTTGAGGCGGAAGTTCAGTGCGGAAGGTTTTGATGGGGCGAGGCAAGAAGTGGGTTAGCAATCAATTAGTTCAGTCTTAGTGTGGATCTCGAAATGTGTAAATCCTTCCTCCTGCATGGCTTACGGACTGTTCCGGTCTATCAGGAGCAGAAAGCTGCATCTGTATAACCTGCGTACCAAACCAGGCATTTAGCAAGGTAAATTATATGGCCTTAAAATAGGTAGGTATTACATGGAGCTGTCGCAATCTGCTTGCACGCTAGTCAGCAGAAATCGTAACAAAGTTGTCTTGCCTGTCCAATCTTTCTCGGAGAAAGAAAACTTTGCTTAGACCTATCTGTCCCTTAAATACCTCTGTGTGTGTGTGTGTGTATACAACGTGCGCAAGGCACACACAGTTCTAAAGAAGCAAGCAGTTGGACTACAACCCTCGTCATAGGAAACCTGCACGTCGCTTCCCCCCCCCCAATAAAATAATATCCGTGGAAACAACTCCGAAAATCGGAAACCTTGTATGCAAGCCTGGGTTCGTGGAAACACAAACATTGTAAAAAAACCCCACATTAAAAGGGATGGGGGTGGGGGGGAGCTGTGATTTAAATGCTTAACCGATATTAAAATGAAATGAAATGACTTCCTCCCTTGTTTGTAAAATTCTTGGCTCGTGCCTAGTCGCCACCTTAACAAACTCAGCCAGGGCCCACTCCGAATGGTCTCTCTTCCTCTGCTCTTGCTTTATTACTCGTTCTCCTGATATTTCATTGAACTGGATACTGCTGGCATTCGATGCAGCTCTTCCAGAGTCCAGAATGCAAAACTGCGGCTTCAAGAAATCCCGGCTATTTTCGGGGAGGGGGGGTGAGGGATGGCTCCAAGCGACATTCTAGGTGCACAGACCTGGTAACTATCACTGGATACGTTGAAACAAAATTCTTTATTTCCTTCGTTTTCCTGATGCCCATGCAACACGATGGAGCTCGATCATAAGCGTGTTTCCTCCTAAGTAGATCCCAATGATTGCAGTGGGTCTCATTCTCGGCTAAGTGTAAGTGGAATTGCAGATCTGCTGCACAGCGATTTCAGTTTCATGTACTGGGCACCGCGCCGCCGCCCCCTCCCCCCCGTGTGTTCTTCCTTCCTTCCTTTCGACGGCAGCAGGGCAATGTATGTCCGGGGAAAGAATGCGCCCCTCCGCCTTCGGAGATACCCAACGCGCCGTCTGCTCTGCCTGCAGAACTCCCCCCCCCCCAAAAAAAACAACACCCGCGGCCAGCCCTCCGCCTTCCCCCGCCCCTCCCCGGCCGTTGACTTACGCGTCGAATTCCGCAGCGCCTCCGAAGTCCCTCGATAAGGAGTCTCTTCTGTTCCTCAGACTTTCCAAACCGCCGCTCCGCTTCCCGCCCGTCCGGCGGCTCCGGCTTCCCTCCCACCGCCGCGCACATGAAAGGGAAGCGGGAGGGCGGCCCGGCTGGCGCGGAGCGTGACTCTCGGCCGGCTTCGGCGGCTGGGGAGGGAGGAGTCGTCGGGCCCTTTTGTGGATTGCGATGTGGATTCCCGGCCAGACAGCTCTGTTTGTTCACGCGCCGCGGGTCAGCCGTCCGGATCTGGCCGGCGTTTCTAACACAGTCCTCGGGAGAGCAGCCGCGGCTCGGCAGCGGGGCTAATTTATGGCCTCCGCTTAAGACCGGCGACTTCGGAGCGCAAAGTTTTGGGTCTCTTCTCCCCCCCCCCCCCTTACATTCTCTCCCCTGTGCCTGCAGCCTCCTCTCGGAAGGAGAAGCAGCAAAGCGACCCCCCCCCCTCCAAAGCCTCAAGAGGCGCCTGGGATGGACGACCGGCTGGCAATAGCAGCAGGTCTGTTGCCCCCCCCCCCCCGGGGTTTCGGGGGGGGGGAGACAAGGAGAAATTTCTCTCTCACGTGGGGAGCGCTTTAACTTCGACCCTCTCCGGGACATGCTGCTACTAAGACTATGGCTATGGCGAAATCCAGTTGGAAAGTGCATTGAAAGTGGATTATTTAGTATGTGGGATCACGGCCTATGAATCCTCGTCCTCATACCGAGCTAAGAATCACAAGATGCTTTTGGAAGAGCATGGTGGATTTTCTCTGCCAGGCAAATGTAAGCAAGCAGAACAACTGGGTCCATATTCTCTTTAATAGCAACAATGACAAGTCATAAATTCCGCCGGCTCCCGAGTGCTGTGGGGCCAGAGGGGTGGCAACCGGTCGGACCACCTGGCTGTGGGGCAGGGAGAGTCCGACATAAAGCAACCTTCATCTCCAGCAGAAAAGAAAGAGGGGGGAGGGAACAGAACTCCCTTCCTTTTGGGGAGGGTGTCCTTGGTGGAACTCCCTACTCAAAATGGGGTGAGATCCACGTGGACCATTTCCTACCAATCGGCACTACTACTACTCCCAGGGCCACTGGACCCAAACTTTGTTTGAGCTTCAGCTTCAGACCAACGCGGCGACCCACCTGAATCCATTTCATACCAAGCAGAGCCTGTTTCGGCGGGGAGGGCGGGGTATAAATCCAAAACAAACAAACATATTCTCCTGCTTTTCCCAGCAGACCCCAAGGAAAATTGCAGGCCGCTTCCCTGAGCGCACCCTGGATTTCAGTGGAACTGCTGCTTAGGATCGCGCTCTAAGGCAGGCGAGGGGCCCGAAGGCCTTCCGGACGTCCCCCCCCCGCCACCACATTCCCCCCTTCCCTTCCGCCTCCATCAGAGGGACCGAGAGAGCTTCCGTGCCCCCCTCCCTGCCCCTCGTGGTTTTCGCAGGACGGAGACTGCCACTCCTCCAAAACAAAAGGGGAAGGGGGGGGGAGGACGCGCAGCGACGGGCGCTGCTAGACAGGAGGCATCTCTTTCTTCAGTGGCCACCGGGAGGGACTGAACAAAGGCGCGGTTGTCTATTGGTAAAGTTACGGCAGAGTAAAACACACACGCACGCCCAAGCTAGGGAGGGACGAAGAAAGACGCTGCAGGGGACTTTCCAGTTGCGGAGCTCCACCAGCCTGCCAGTGCACAACCCCCCCCCCCCAATACCTTCAGCACGGAGGGCTGGGGCTGCAATTCATCTTGATTTGTTCCATCCTGCCGCAGACATGCAAACTCTAACCCGGCATCGTTTCAGGAACAAGCATCTGGAGAATGAATGGGTCAATATCCCTGCGTGCCAAACACAAAGAGCGCGACCTTCCCGCTCGGCTACAGATTGCCGGACGGCCCTTCCCCGACCCCCCGGCTCCTTGGCGGCAGCAGAGCTCGGGAGTGTCCAGCCCCCGTTTGCTGGCTCTCTGCTGCGGGGCGGGGGAGAATTTCTTGTAAGAGAGAGCGACAGTGCTGGAGAGGAAGCATTCTTAGGAGGAGGAGGAGGTTGTTGTTGTTGTTACTACTTCTACTACTACTATTCACAAGCCAACCCGAGTGAAGCACTTTGAAATCCGATAGATTCCGGTGGAATAGTTGGAAGATGGAAGATCTCAAGGGAAGGGAAGATTTCCACGGAAAAACGCCTGCTGAAAGCCTAATAGGACTTTCGACCGTCCTCTTGTAAACATTTACTAACTAGGTCATAAACTCCACCGGAGTCCGTGGGACTTTCTTTCAAGAAGACGCGCTGTTAGAGTGCTCCACTTTGGATGGATCGTGCCCCCAGCGATGCTGATTAACAGCCAGGGCCGCAGTAACAAGAGAAGCCCCCCCCCCCAAGAAAGACGCAAGACCCTTGGAGGGAGGAACAACCCCTTCGGTGTGCGCTTGGTTTGCTGGGTATGTTGAAAGGGCAGATCTAGGCCGAAAGAATCCTGTTTTTAATGGCTCCAGACTTTTATGTCTCCGGAGCGGACTAAAGGGCCGAAAACTTTGACTGGGAGATCTTTCAGTCAATAGATATACATTATTATCCCCCAATTTCACTTCATCTTAAAAAAAGAATATATTCAGACAGTCTGTATGCGGTATAGTTTACTCCCATGAAAGAAAACACATTTTTCCCCCCAATGTCGGCTGAAAAGGAAAACAATAATGTTATACACAGGGTATGTTTTACATTTGTAGTTTTCAGAGTCAACATTGCATCCATAATGGCTAATAATAATATATATATTATTATTAATAATAATAATTAATAATAATAATATATTAGAAACATACAGTGTCGCATTTAATATATACATTCCCTTGCTCGCAAGGGGAAAAAAAAACACAAAAAAAGAAATCCCTAATCTCTTGTGTAACATGCTTTATTTTAAAGCCTAACTTTTTTTTTCTTTAAAAACACTGTGGAGATATTCCTAACAACTGCTTTTATAAAATTAATTTGACATTTCGATATATATATACATCTTCCCGTCATTTTTTCCTTTTAATGTTAAGAATGCTAAACATAAAAAATAACAAGCTTATAGGAACATTAAAATGTCATCATATCCAGTCAAACGTTTGTCCGTAGTCTTTATATATATTTATAATATACGTCCTTGTAGCTGTTGGAAATACTTTTTTCTTCTTCCTTTAAGTGAAAAGTGGCTGGAGAAGAGCCTTCGAAAAACAAAGGGGGGGTTCATTTCAGTGACTTCCCTCGTCCTCCTCCCCCCCTTCCATTCTTTGTTTAGAGGGGGGGAGATTCTCGAATTCCCAGTTGCTGTCTTAAGGTGTGTGTGTGTGTGGTTGTGGTGGGGGGTGGGGGACGGCGGCCCCTCACACCGGCCGGTCCATGGCGTACTGGCAGGCGCTCAGGTTGGAGGCCGGGTTCTGCACGCTGGCGTAGCCGAAGCTGGAGTGCTGCTTGGCTTTGAGTCTCAGGCTGGCCAGGCTAGAGTTACACGTGTCCCGGTAAACGTAGGGAGGGGTCGGCGGGGCGTAGGGGCAGGCGGGCGTGGGCACGGCCGAGTTGAGGGAGGGGTTGCTCAGGTTGTTCAAGTTGTTGAGGCCGTTGAGGCTGGAGCCCGGCACGCCGGTGACGGCCGAGGGCACCATGCTGGAAGACATGCTCATGGAGGAGATGGAGTTGGGCGGCGAGAACATGCTCTGCGAGGAGAGCGGGTTGAGGAAGGGGAAGCTCTTGGTGGACAGCGACGCCGAGGTGAGGCCTTTGGCCGCCCAGTTGTTGTACGAGTAGCCCGGGTACATGTCGTCGTAGGGCTGCATCAGGCCGTTGAACTGCGGGCCGAAGCCGTTCTTGCACAGCTCCGCCTGCTGGTTCCGCTCCCGCTTCCGCCACTTGGCCCGCCGGTTCTTGAACCAAACCTACGAGCGAAAAGGGAAGGGGAGGGAAGGGAAGGTGGTGGTGGGGGGGAGAAAAGCCGGTCACTTGGGGAGCCAACGGACAGAGGGCCCTGCAACCACCCATCCCGACCCTCCCCCGTGCATCCGAGGGCAAAAGGTTGGATCCTCGACCACGGCACGATACGCGGGGCGGTTTTCTGGCAGGAGGTTCAGGCTCGCAGCGCCCTGCTTTAGAAAGAAACCCCCGGCTGGTATCACCCGTGAGTCTGAGACCCTGGCCTAAATCTATTTCGGGTTAAATGTAGTGAGGGTAGGGGGGGAGGCTAGTTTGGGATATAGCTAGGTAGGACCGCGTAGCCCTCGAAGGCGAGATCGTGCACAACTCCCTTTGCCAGAGCGCCAAGAAAACGCCCTGCTCCTGCCCCATTTCCAGCCACCACCCTCCCTTCGGTTCCCGCTCGGTTCAGTTTGCTAACCGAGGAGGTGGTGAACAAAAGAGGTAGGCTTGAGTGCCCCCCCCCCCATCGCAGGGCTAATCCACCCTCCCCATCGCAAGATGCATGGGGGGGGAATCTTAGCGCTCCCCCTCTTTTTGCAGTTTTGAGACACGAAATAGTATTATTTGGGAACGGAGCGCAAGGAAACCCGGGCAATTTTGTTCTCTCTTCAAAGGAAGAAAATCCTTTTTTAAAAAAAGGAGGAGAAAGGGAGGGGAGCCTAATAAATCTTTACCTCGACAGCTTGTTAAAGGGGCGCGTTTGCCTCTAATCGTCGGTAAATCCCCGGCCTTCCGCGCCGCCTCCGCTCGCCCTTCTGGCCTAGGCGGCCTTTAGCAGCCTGTTCAAGCCGAGCGGGCCGGGCGCGGAGGACAATGGCGAGGGCGTGCGTGGGCTCTCCTCCTCCTCCTCCCCAATCCACATCCACCTCCCCCCCCCCCGCCTGACCTGCCCGCCGGCCCCCCCCCAGC
>NW_015167548.1:288975-297398 GCF_001447785.1 Gekko japonicus
CCCCCCCCCAGACCAAAGGGGGCTTCCCCCGGGGGGGGGGGGGGGGAGGCGGCGTCCTCCACGTTGTCCCCACAACCTCCAGGAAGAATCGCTGGTCCCGCTCGCAGGGGTCAGACAGACTGGAGGGCCGGGGAGGAATAGCCCGCCGCTGCGTCCGCCAGCCAGGCAGTTTTTAAATTTTATTTAGAAAAGAGAAACCTGAAAGGCCGGGCCTCCTTCCGCCCGCCCTTCTCCCACCAGCCTTAGCCTTTTTTAAAAACGGGGTATCTTGCTTTCTCTTCGGAGTGAAGACATGCCAGGAGGGATTCTTTTATGTTACCAAAAAGAGAAAGAACCCCCCCGGTTTTTAAGGCGGGGGGGGGGGCAGGGGGTTTTTGCCGCTCCTTTTGCCTTTGTCTTCTTGCAAGCCTCCTGCGCCGTTCAACTAAAGGACCAGCGGCTGAGCTTCCATTGTTTTCCTTTGGACTCAGCGCCTGATCCACTGCCCAGCTGAGTCGACACCCTTGCTTGGGGGCGAGCCCCACTGGAGTTGGGAGTAAACACCCACAGGACTGAACTCTAACCCCCCCTACCCGGACTCTTTAATTCAAGTGGCCTGTCCTCAGAAGCCTGGCGGACTGATTTCACGGGAATGGCCTTCAAGGTAGGAGCGTTGGGGAGTTAGATCGGTTTGAGGATCGAGCCCTCCTGCGCTTGGGTCGGGCAGAAGACTAAATCGGCAGCGGCCCAAACCTTTCGGTTTAAATTGGTTATGGCCCGGACGGCCCTCCCAACCAATTTAATAGCAGACAAGGCCTCTGTCTTTTTAATTATTTTTTGCGTGTTGCCACAACACAGCTGAGCCCCAAATCTACGACTCTTGGGTTTTTTAATTAAAAAATCTTGGGGGGTTGTTTGCTTTGTTCTACCTTATTGTAGCAAAAGCGATTTTACAAATTAAAAGCGTTCCACGTCGATGGAATTTAATCCCAGACAACGGCATGCTTTCAAAATGTATACATGGCCTTCCTGCCGCACCGAAGTGTATTTTTCCCTCGGTCATAACAACGGCTTTTACTTGGGAGTAAGAGCTGGCGGTATCGGTGGAACTTGCTTCCAAGTAAACGTGTTTCAGCAGCACGGTTTCCTTATTCTTCATTCCCATACACATTTTCTTGGAAGTAAGCATCACTGAACTCGGTGGGGTTTACTTCCGAGTAAAAATAAATAGTTCTAGGGGAACTTTGCTGCAGTCTCCCACATCACATTCGTAAGTTCGTGGTTTAAATGGGAAACGTTGAAAAAAAGAGAGCGGCTTTTTTTCCAAATGGAAAGTAAAAATAAAACAAACAACAATCTGAGAAAACCTATCGCGCTTCACCCGCTTCACTGAAACTTCCTTCCCGGCTAAACGTGTAGGATTTGAGTGGAAGGTCTCTAGCCTTACTCCGGAGCAGCCTTTTTGCATTAAATAAGGTTACTCTAAAGTTCCATTCTTGCCGATTATAACCGCTGACCCAGCAGAAAACACATTTCCTCGGAAACAAAGCGCGCTGGATTCCATCTCAGTCCCTACACCGAGGATCGCGGCCTTACTCGAAAGTTGGCCCGTTCCTTGGAAGGGACTTCGCTGCAAAGGACGCCTGTTCACCAGGATTGCAACCGGAGTTTCGAGCCAGCATTGCAAGAGCCTGACGCTCAAAGGGCCCGCTGGGTTTGTGGCACTCGGATAGAGCCACGAGGAGCCATAAATCTAAGACGGGAAGGGGGGGGGGACTACCGTAGTTGTGAAATGCAGGGGGGGGAGAGGAGGGGAGCGGAAGAGAGAGGCGAAGCCTGCAGGGACGGGCACGTCGTGTGTGCCTGGGCCCGAGTCAAGAGGCCCGCGGTGCCTCGCCTCTGTTGCTGCGCGCACGTCGGAGCTTGCCCGGCGCGGTTCTCTTCTTGGCCCGGGTCCCCCTCCGCCCCGCGTTCAAGAACGCGCTGCCCGGCCGGGGCCATCTGTCATCCGGCGAGCTGTCTCGGCCTGACAGGGAGCGCGGCGGCCCAACGGCTGCCTCCCTCCGCGGAGGCCAAGGAGGGGAAAGCGAAAGCGGCTGCGCTGTTGCCAGCCGAGATCCCTTCGCCAGACCCCTCCCCTCCCCTCCCCCCCCCTCAGCCCCGGCGGGCCAAGCGCGTCTCGGGGCTTACCCGGACTCGGGCCTCAGTGAGGTTGGTCCACACGGCGATCTCCTCGCGAGTAGACATGTCCGGGTAGCGGTTCCTTTGGAAAGTGGCCTCCAGCTCCTGCAGCTGCTGGCTGGTGAAATGAGTCCGCTGCCGCCGCTGCCGCTTCTTCTTGGACGGATCCTCGGGCCCCGCGTCGTCGTTCTTGCTCGGCTGGCTTTTGTCTTTCTCTGCAAAGGGAAGGGAGAGGCGCCGAATCAGCAGCTGAAGAAGGGGGGGGAGGAGGGCGCCGGGTCGCTGGATCAGCTCAAACAATCTCTCCCGGCAGACAACGGCGCTCTTCACAACCCGGTTGAGCCGGAGGAGTTACCGAGGCGGTCGGAGACCGCGGTTCCAAGCGCGCTTCACTCCGGAGTCACCCCACGCCATTTAAACCGGCGGGACTCACCTCCAAAAGCAATATATTTAAGAGTGGAAGGTTGAAGTCCCAACCCGAGACGGAGATCCTAAACAGACGCTCCTTTGGAACCAGGGGGACTGGTGTCCGGGGTTCATACGAAAACCCAAAGAAATCCCACTGATTATCAAGTGCCACTCAACGTCGGGGGGGGGGGCACTTTCCAAGGCACTTTAATGGCGCTTTCTCCCGAGTAAATGGAGAGACCGTGAAGATGCAAATCGGCTTCCTCCGGGGAACATACGCGATTAAAGCCCCGGATGATCCCAGACCTGCCCTATAGTACATATGGAAGCTCCTGGCTTCAAGGACGCCTGATCCAGAAATGCAGGCAAATATTCAGCTCGGGTCCCTAAACACGCTGAAAATCTGAGCCTCTGATTGTAGGATACTCGCGCAAAAGGGATGCAGGCTCGCCCCGAAGCCTTGCGTTTCCATTACAGTGAAATACATATTTATATACGGTTGGTTAGACATGACAGGCGGCCCGACTCTGCCGACTCCGGTGACGGACCATGTATTAACAGGGGCACAGAGGCGTCTGCCTCCACGCACAGCTTTGCTGGCATCCAGAATATAATCAGAAATACATATTAAGACAGCAACTGGGATTGTTATTAAACTGCCTCGTTCTTGCGTATCTAGACTTGCCCCACAGCTGTGCTCCACACCAGGCAGAGCACCCAGAAATCACACTGTTGTTATTATTAGACGCTAAACTGGCCGCCTTTCACTTATACGGATACCACCTCAGAAGTGTGTGAATAGACCCGGAAAGCTAATGATTCACTCAGGCGGCCTGTTTTCAAAAACGGCTTGTTTCTATAACGATTGCTAGAGCGTACATGCCTAGGAAGACATAGAGACAGGTCACCCCTGAACACCTTTAGTTGCGGGCAAATGACATTGGCTTCCGAGTAGCCATGGGTGGGATTGGGCTCAGTGAGAAACTAGCATACCGATCCACACCTTAATGGAGCCGAAGTACTTGGACTGAAGCCGATATGTAGCCGATCCCTTCCTCTGCTTACAAGGAAGTATGCCCCACCCAGTTAGTTGGGACAGTCCCAGGTAGTCGTGTGTTGGAGCGCAACCTAAGAGCCGAAATCTATGCAAACCTGTAAGTCTCACTGCGCTCAGTGGGGCACCACAGGTAAGAACAGCTCTGGTCTCTCGGAACCCAAATGTACTTAAACCGATCCCCTGTATTTCAGTCTACCTGATCTGTGGCTCTGAGGATCCTTTGGGTCGTGCCATGTATTTACATCAAACGAAAGGCTTATGGCTTACAACTAGCACATCCGGGCTGCTCTTTTACTGAGATGGCGCTCGGCTACATCACGGTCACAATTGTCAGCTTGGACAGCTGAGCTCTGTCCCTCGCAAACACCTTGTTCCCGGGAAGCAAGGCGAAGAGGTCTACCTTTTTCAAGGAACGCTCCAGCGTCTCCTTCCAGAAGCAGACACGTTTGCATTCACCTGAAAAGGTAGAAGAGTCCCCTGCCCTTCCCTTCTCGGGATCGGGACCCCCGTGCTCCCAGTTCTTACCTGGGGAGCAATAAGCGGGCGTGGGGCGGAGAGGCGACACGGGGGAGAGGAAGGCCCGTCATCAGAACTGGGCCGGGCTCCTTACCTGCGGCCTCGGGGCTGGAGGTGTCGGAGATGGTGTGCACCTCCAGCCGGTGTTTGGCAGACTCCAAGGCCGACCGCGGCTGTCCGGGGGTCAGGGCCGAAGCCATGACCAGGGCCGGCGGCGGCTGGTGGTAGTGGCAAGAGGAGGACGACGACGACGAGGAGGAGGAGGAGGAGGAGGAGGAAGGGGAGGTGGAGCACAGCGGGTTCCCGGCTCCTAAGCGCTCCAGGCTCAGCGGCTCTTTCAGGCAGTTCATCGGGGAGCCCAGCGCTGGGGCCAGCCCGACCGGCTGGGGGCGGCCCCTCCGGGGACTCCTAAGGCTGGCCGAGCGTCGGCGGCGGGCGAGAGAGCCCCGCTGGCGTCCCGCGGCCTCCCCGCAGCAGCCAGTCCCGAGGAAGGCTCAGGGCGCAGCGGCCTCTCCCCCGCCCTCCCTGCTCCCGACGGGGCCCCCCGCATGAGCCTCTGCGGCCGGCAGGCAGAGCGGCGGCAGCCTCCGACGTAGATCCCCCCGGCGACCCTCGCCGGGCATGAAGCAGAAGCGCCGCCGCCGCCGCCACCAGTTAGATCCACAAGCGGCGGCAGCAGCAGAAGCGGCGCAGCAGCCCCTCTCAGCGGCGCTCCGTCTCCCGCGCAGCTGTGCGCCCCAGCGAGCCCCGGACCCGCGCAGCTCCGCCGCTTCCCGGTCCGCCTAACATCTTAAACCCAGAGGCGGCCTTCCCGGGGCAGGGATATCGGCCGGCCCCCTCCTCTCCCCTCCCTCCCGCCTCGCCCGCCCGCCCGACTCGCTGCTCAGGGCCCGAGTGACGCGGCGCCCAGCCAATCAGGAGGCGCGACGCCTAGGCGCAGGCGAGAGCACGGCCAGCCTATCAGCGCGCCGGGGCAGGGCGACGGGAAAGTCGATTTTTTGCCAGTCAGGGCTTCTGCGCTCCGAAGCTCGCGTCTCAGGGGAGAGAGCGGGGGAAGATGACATACAGGATCCGGGCACGGCTTCCTGTCGTTTTATATGTTATGTTTTCTGCTTCACGTCGTTTTGCAGCATGCTTTCCTATTGCATGGGTTTGAAAGGCATCCACATTTCGCCTCAAAGAATTTTGACAGGTCCCCCCATTACCCGCGAGGAAATTCCCAAATCAAACACCGTCGCCCCCGCCCCCCCCTCCCGCCCGTGCGGACTGGTTTCTGCAGCGCCAGCCGGCAGGTTAGTTTAGCGGAAAGAGAAACGCCGCTACGAGAATTGTTGCTGCGATCCCGGGCTCCTTACTGCAGTCAGACAGAAGAGAAGGAGAATTTTAAGGAAAGACGCTGCAGATAAAAACGGGGGGGGGGGCGACCCTTTGGGGAAAGTGCGTCTTGCTCTATTGTGTTTTTAAAGTCCACGCCTGTTTAAATGACTCTTTACCAAGAAAAAAGAGTGCTTAAGAATTACCTTCGCTGCCGATATCGTTGAAAACGGTCTTAATCGAACGCTTTTGTAAAGGTGAATGTCTGCGCCTCTAAAATAAATCAGATATTTTGATAGACCGGTAGATAACACACGCACACACCAATATGTGTGCAGTTTGCAGTTCAGACCTTTGACTTTCCAATCCCAAATTAATTTGTACGGAAGTCTTCTTTATTTGGAAATAAATCTCACAGAACTGGGGTGGGTGGTTTACCGGACTTCCCGTAAAAATGTACGGGATTGTGTTGTCTGTACCATAAATTTTCAGCTGTACTGAAACAAAAATCTAAGGTCTTAGTTTGCTAGTTTAATACTTCAAAGTACTTCTGGTATTCTAGTTAAGAGTAATTCCTCCAAATGCTTTTTTTTAAAAAAAGTTACAGCCTTCGTTATCATTTACGACGTTTATTCAGACCTGTCCAAGGGATCTGGAAAATCCCTACAAATCAAGGTACTATCTTTGGTTTGATAACATGCTGCTATTCTTCCTGGGAGTGCGCCCCATTGAAAGCAGTGGGATTTACTTCTGAGTAGACAAGCAAGCATTGCGCTCTAAATCAACGTTAAGCAAATGTACAGCCGGATCAAAAAAAGAGGAAGTCCCTTGGATTTCGTTGGAATTTACCCACAGGTGAAGGCACAGAGCGGAGGGCTTACTGGGACCCAAGACGCGCTGGAATCAACGGAACGAAGTTGCCAGCAAAAGGCTGTCGAGTGGATTCTTTAGTGAAGCGTCACCAGCAAGGGAAACGTGTCAGTTCCTTTCCCCTCCCTGAGTTATGTCTCCGGTACTCATAACGTCATGGTTTTGACGTGACGCAAAAAAGGACTGTAATCGATCTACCTACATCCTTCCCGAGTTGTGGCTTGTGTTTTCGCCGAAAGTAATAAAGGAATATCAATCTTCGATTACTGCACTTTTAACATACATACTGATTGCTGACCAGCCCTTCCTTTGAAGCGGGGGTGATTCTTTAGCCCGCGGGAAGGGGGTTGCTTTTTGTGTTTAAAGCGTGGCGTTAATAATGGGGGTGCTGGGGGAGCTGCCTGCCAGACAAGGGAGCCCGGAGAGAAAGAGCGAGTGAGACAGAGGCTGCGATCCCACATACGAAATAATCTACTTTCAATGCGTTTTCCAACTGGATCTTGCCAGTTCACACAGTTGGAAAGTGCACTGAAAGTGGATTATTTAGTGTGTGTGACTGCAGCCACAGTAAGGTCCAGTTGGAAAGTGGATCGACAGTGGATTACTTAGTTTGTGTGATCGCAGCCAGAGAGAAGCTTTATTGACAGAAGACTAACCCAGGATCCTAAGTACCGAGAGTATCACGCAGTTGTTGTTTGTCACCAGCCAATTGAGGGAAATAGGCGGGATCCTGTACCAACAGACTGCTACCGTCCTAGTCCGCCCTTTAGCCGATGTCTCATTAACAGTTTGCATTGATTTACGCCGAGAAATCTGTCTTGAGTTGCGGAGAGAAAGGTGGGCTATAAATTAAGTGAACTGAAAAATAAAGTACTCAATGCCAGGGGTTACTTTGTTTTCTTCTCCTGGTCTATTTTAGCATCAGGAGATTTTAGGCTGTCTTCCCAATTCAGCTGAGCCATAATGGCTACCTCTCCCCGGCTCCGCCTTCTACTCCAGAGTAGAAGCATGTGATGAAAAGCTTGGAAAATTCGCCTCTTGCCTTTCCTTAACGATCCAGACTGCCGGCACCATTAGTGGGACTCCGGCCTTCCTAAGAGAAAAATAACCTTGAGCGACGTGATTGTGTGAATGCCCCAGAAAACATCTGAACTCTGAGGGGCTCCCCTTAAACCCAAGCCCCCCTCTGCCCCCCTCTGCCCCCCCTCTTCCCGGCTGGTGACGGCGTGTCAGAAGTCCTGCCTGCGCCTCCTCTCTTCCAGTCTCTCTGCCTTCTCACCAAACTCAACCCATTACTTTCGCAGTCAGTTGGTAAAGAAGGTCATCTTAATTTACATTCTGCTCATTCTCCGCTGTTTAAATGACGCGGCTTTATCCCGGAGATTTGGCAAAGACGCAAAAAAACTCCACTCCGTAGACCCCACTGCCTTTCGACGGCGACGGCGCTCCCGCGTTTTGTAGTGGATTTTAATCTGATAAATCTCTGATTTGCTTAAATCTTTTAAATAGGGGGGTTTAAAACGATTCTAGCCGTTTTCTGATTGAATTTCCTCTAATTCCCCCAAGGTCATAAAGAATATGTGTCAAATAAATAGTTTCCCCCTCCGCACCGGCAGCGGGTGACCTATAAGGAAGTCAATAAGAGCCCTGCGCCTTTCGGTACAAATTGTTTACTAAGCATCTCTCGGCTTCTTGCGCACCTCCCGGGGCTTCCAGTAGGTCCATACTCCGCGTAAATCCCCAGGGCCATTCCCAGGCGACCGAGGCAGTTACCGGAGGAAAACAGCCAGGCGGCAGTCTTCGCCAAGGAGGGGGGATTTTTTATCCGAAGCAAAATGGCGAGGAAGGAGCAGAAGAGGGGGAAGGAGGGCGTGTGCGTGAGAGGGATTCTCCGGGCACCTCCGAAAGATCGCGACTCTATACCCGGGTTAAGGAATCCGTCGTAACCGCTGTCCCTTCTCGGCTCACTGTTGGTGAAAGCGCAACTCTCTGCGGAGTTACCACCGCCTAGGGACCCGTGGGTTCCAATGGGCTGGAGCATCTCTGCGCAAAACGGGCAGGCAAGACGCTGGGCAGCTGCGCTTGAACCCCAACTCCA
>NW_015167548.1:297444-309146 GCF_001447785.1 Gekko japonicus
AAATATATGAACCCGGATTATTTGCTCAGTAAATGTTGCTGTACATTTTGCTGGAATCGGGAGAGGGGCCGACTGGAAAAGGGGCCAGAAAGTCTGGAACGGGGAGATTAGATGCTGGGGGGTGGCGTGTTAGGAGAGCCTTCATCTGTTGCGTCTCGTCTCCCAACCTAAACCTGTGGCTCAGGACCATAAGCGCCTGCTTAAATTTCCTGAGAGCTCCAAGAGACCAGGAACGGAAGTGCGGGCGCTTTCGCCGGGGAGTTAGCAGGCAGCGGCTTCGCCTCCCTTTGCAACGCCTCGCCCTTAAACAGAGTTGTTAGGCAGGAAATCCCATTGATTTCGATGGAGCTGGGCCGCCGAGCCTCCTCCAGTGAAATCAATGAGAACTTCCAAGTGAATGCGTTTAAAGTGGGTCACGGCTGGTTTAGCCCCGACGCTAAGTAAACTACAGAGTGAGGCCACTGGGCCTCACTTAAAGAGGGAAGCCCTTGGGAAGGCCCGGTGAACGGGGCGTCTCGCTACAAGAAAGGAACAATCTAGCCGCTGTGGCCCATCGGGGTTTTGCCTTCCTGGCTTCCCAGTTCCTACACTGCAAGGAGACAGATCGGGAATGCAGAAACGCGGGCCGAATGTACAGGGAAAATCTGCGCCGGATGCTCTACAAGGGTTTAGAATTCGTGTATCCAGAGCCTCTCCGTGTAACCCGCCCCGCCCCCAGTGTATCTCTCCCAGACATCTTGCGCCAGGTTGCTTTGAAATGCCTTGCAGCTCAAAGGGAAGTGACTGTTCTGCTGACATCGGGGACCGACCCAGTGGTCTGGGGCCCTATTTGGAGATAGGATCGGCAGATGCCTGGCGTGTACCAGGGGCAGGGCGACTAGTGGGTCTCAGGGGGATAAAGGTGTGTGTGTCATGCCCCGAGGAATGGCCCCAGCCAGAATCAACAGGAGCCCGGCGGCTCCTTCGAGACAAACCAGATGGAACTCTACCTTCAGCTTAGCTTAGGTGTGTTTGTATCTGCAGTCCATGAACGACGACGGGGGCAAAGCGTTGCTTTGAAGTGCCGCAAGGTCCCTGCCTCCTTTCTCGGCCAGATCTGAACACGAGTTCCTCTCTGGAAGCCCTCCTGACCAGACCTCGGCTGGCTCCCTTTGATCCAAAGCTGCAGCAGAGCGCTCCATCAGCAGCCCTTGGTCGGGAAGGCGAAAGGCCGTCATGACGGCCAGTTGTGGGACCCTCTATGATAGCTGCTTGCGTTGCTTTTTAACTTGTTTGCACATCCGTCATCCGGAAGTCGAGGTTCTGACATGCTCTTCCTTAGCCTGCTGCAGTGTTACGCCCGCGGGTTGTCCTTGTTTGGAGGGGGGATTCAATCGGAAGTTTTCCTGCCTACATTAAAGTGACAGGAATAGCACCATCGATTTCGAACAAATTCCACGCCAAATCAGCGACGGGTCTGCCTGAGCACTGCTGCTTTCACACAGGTTAGATAATGCACTTTCAGTAGACTTTGAATGCACTTTAGGAATCGTTAAAGTGCATTGAAAGTGCTTTATCCAACGTGTGTAAATGCCGCCATGCTCAGGCACCAGCGTGGTGGACCTTCTGCGCACTTTCAACGTATGTTAGGGAGAGTTTGCAACTGGAGTTTTTTCTGTACAGTAAAATCCACTTGAAATCATCACTGAAGTGCATCGAAAGTGCCGTCATACCCAGGCACAAGCTTTCTGGACTTTCAATGTACTTTAGGGATCAGTTGCAAATGATCACTAAAGTACATCGAAAGTGCTGCCACGCTCAGACACAAGAGTAGTGGGCTTTCTATGCGCTTTAGGGATAGGTTGCAAATTATCCCTAAAGTGCATAGAAAGTGCTTTATCCAACGTGTATAAAAGCAGCCCATGTCTCCTCACGCCCATTAACCACTGAAGACAGTGGGACTTACTCCACAGAAATTACCTACAGGATCGTCACCATCTTAGGCTTTCAGATGCACCTACCCGTCATCCCGTCCTTCCCGGGATCAAAGCAGGAGGATCCCCACGCCCTTAACTCCTTTTCCTCGTTCCAACTCGTTTGGCTATTTCAATCGCTGCCCCCGAAAACGCCCTGAACTGGTACCCTTGAGCGCAAAGGGAGATGGTAAGCCCATCTTCTCTGGCTCACTTGGGTGCTAGTAGCTTCTGAGGTCAGGAAACCCCGGCTAACTGTTCTTTGTTTTGCGGCTAATGCCCTCTCGCCCCGCAAGCCAGTGGGCCTTTAAGAATGGCACTGGAGTGCGACTGTATTCGATATATTATTGTTTCCTCCCCCCCTTGCTACTGTATCTATTCAACGTCGCTCCTGCCCTGCTTTCCATTCTTATTATGGGCTTAGCCCTCATCTTTCTAAAGTGCCCTCCTCGCCCAGACACCCCTACTGACAATTTAGCGCTCTGTATTTCACCTTTATGCAAGCACAGCTATATATTGGCACCCGAATTACTCTTGGAGAATAAATCTCATTATTTCAGTGCTATTTCTGTAACAGGCACATAATAGTGCTAACCCCACCATACTCCGTGACAATAACTGAGCGATGATATATGAGCAAGTGAGCGCAATAAACCGCAGAACGACAGAATGCCAATACCTCGTGTTTGTTAAACAAACAGACACCCCCCTACACACCAACTGAACTAATAATACTGCGCTTGGTGTGAACCCCAGAGCCAGCTCGTTGTTGTGCAGTGGGCCTGATGCTACAGCTGGACAGTGAGCATTTTGGAAAGAAAGAAATGGGTCCCAGATCTAGGATCTAGTTCAATAGCGCCGTTAACCGCCCGTATAGTTCCAGGTAAATCCCAACACTACGTTTCAACAGATTGAGTGATGTGATAGAAAAAGAACCGCTAAGAGAGGACCCTTTTTACAGGCGCCCCTTGACTTTCCCAGGGATCTCCATCAGAAATCTAAGTCTAGGTGTCAGAACTCCAGATGTCCATTCTTTGCAAAAAGGAAACCCTTCGACCTTAACACATTCGCAACACTCGCAGAACTGGAGGGAGAGAAGTATCATGCCATACACCTCCTATCCAGGCCTGGGAAAATGTATTAGGTGATGTCCTGAGAGTAGTAGTGGTGGTGGTATATCAACTTGGTTACATATTTTATATTATTATATACTTCCTGAGTGTAACTTTGTCATGACAGAGAGAGAGGGAGGGAGGGATAGATAGATGATAGATGATAGATAGATGATAGATAGATAGATGATAGATAGATGATAGATAGATGATAGATAGATGATAGATAGATGATAGATAGATGATAGATAGATGATAGATAGATGATAGATAGATGATAGATAGATGATAGGGAGGGAGGGAGGGAGGGATGGATGGATAGATAGATAGATAGATAGATAGATAGATAGATAGATAGATAGGAGGATGGATTCTTCCTGAGTGCATGGAATATCTGGAGCAAAAAAAGAATGCTGCAGATTCTATTAGTACTATTGTTAGACATTGGATGTACATACTAGGATGTACATACTAGGAACCAGGATCAACCAAGCATCAGTGAAAGCGCTACAGACAGCACGGACATACACTTTAGACAGACCGAAAGTACTTTGCTTAGGCAGCTGAAATGAACTCAATCTCGAATTTCAAGTGGCTTTTGCTGCACCCTACTCAAGAGGAAGCCTAACGTGTCACTAACCATGCATGCACACCAGGATGCCAAACACCCTGTTTTCGGGAGACTTCTAAATCCATGCGTATCTGACGTAAGCCTTTGAGTCTGAAGTCCGGGGTGGTGACATCAGATGCAAATGGTGGGCTGCCTTGGCGAAATCCGCGCGCATTGGCTTTCCTCACGTGAACCAGCCTGCAATGGCCCTCATGTTTGTTTGTCCGAATTTATAGTCCGCCTTTTGAAGAAGAAGAAGAAGAGCAGGAGGGAAGGGAAGGGAAGGGAAGGCGAGGAAGGAAGGAAGGAAGGAAGGAAGGAAGGAAGGAAGGAAGGAAGGAAGGAAGGAAGGAAGGAAGGAAGGAAGGAAGGAAGTCACAATCCATGGTGGTGGTTCTTTCGCATTTCCCCTCTGTCTGAGCCACCCCGGCTACCAGGCAAGAGACCTTCCTGGTAGATTGTGCCTCTAAAGTAGGGATTGAACAGGTCTTCCTCTGTCTTGATGAAAAGATGTTCCCCTGGGCTTTGACTGAATAGATTGAGACAATAGCGGCATCCTCGCTGTCCCGCCGAGGCAATCGAGGCCGCTGCCCGCCTGAACGGAGAACAGAAGAGGTGCTGCCAGCTTCCGCCTTCTCTTGGCCCACGGTGCGCCAGACCCGCGGAGCCTTCGGCTATACAAAATGGTAAAAGGTCTGGGTACCTGCGGGACTTGAATATCTGAACAACCCTCCCCCCTTGTAGGTGATGGTGGCTACATTTTTGCCAGGATTTGATTCAGATGTGGTAGGGCTCAGATACAATTGCCCCTTGGATGAAGATTTCTGCCAGCTGCCCGCTCCCGTGCCAGATGGCCCAGGGAATGGAGTCAAGGCACTTTTCCGCAGACAATTCAACATCCCCCTTGGGCGTTAATCAGGGATCTTAGACTCCCTGGCTCTGTTCAGCAATAGGGCCCCAACTGTTTCAGCCCCATCTCTGGAGAGCACTTTCGATTGTAGGCGATCCCTTCTTTCAAGACACATTAGCACTTCTAGTCAAATTGCCTCTGATGGGTGTTCCCAAGTTCTCTGATGAATAGGAAACGGAACTGGAGGTGGGAAATGCCGTCAAGTCGCAGCCGATTTATGGCGACGCCGCAGGGTTTTCAAGGCAAGACATTTCAGAGGTGGTTGGCCATTGCCTGCCTCTGTGTAACTTCCGGGGACTTCCTTGGTGGCCTCCCAGCCAAGTACCAGCAGTGATCAGAGGAGATCTCAGGTCAGGAGATCCGTCTGTCCTGGGCCATCCAGGTCAGGGCAAATGAATAATTCAGTTCGGAAGAAATACCCCGTTTTTCTCTTTTCACCGTCGCTAACATGGTCTACAACAACCAATTTTCTCTGAAGCGCCCCTTAGGTCTTTGAAAACCAAACTATCTTGGAATAACACCGGCCTGGTTAATCTGTATTAAAGGACACGTGATTTTGTGAGGGCTTCCGCGGAAAAAAAGTCTTTTCTTGCTTGGGGAAGATTCCTAGACAGAGTTGGACACCTGATGCTGTCTTATACTGAGTCAGACCATCCCTCAAGTCTATCTAAGTCAGTATTGTCTACACGGACCGGCGGCAGCTCTCCAGGGTTTCAGACCGAGGACATTCACATCACCTACTCCCAGATCCTTTCCGCTTCAATTCAATATTGGGGGCTTGAACCTGGGACCTTCCTCTTGCTAAGCAGATGTTCTAACAATGAGGGACAAACTTTCGCTAATGACACACTCCTAATTAGAAATTATTCTGTTTGTTCACAGAGGCAGGCAGGCAGGCAGGCGGCGGGGTAACTTGGCTGGCAGCGCCCCAGAGCTCGCCAGCCCTCCCGCCAATGTGGAGGTCTTGTGAGCTGTGTGGAGCTGTGGAGACTTGTGAGCAAAAATTCTGCTTTGTGAGCTACTGGCATTAAAGTTGTGAGTGGGCGATTTGGCCACTGCATAAATTAGTTTGTTCTGGAGCCATCCTTCCTGAGCTAAGACAAAAATGTGTGAGCCAGAGGCTAAAAAACTGTGAACTAGCTCACACTAACTCAGCTTAGAGGGAACACATCGGCGCTGATCTACTGCAGGTGCCGGCTTCCGGTCAATGACTTGACGGGAGCTTCGGCAGAGCCTTCCGCCCGACGGGCTGGTCCCCCCCCCCCTTTACCTTTGGCTTGTTGGCTTTCGCCTAGCTCGGATTACCAGATATTCGCCTCGATGAAGAGCCATTAATTACCCATTCAGTCAATATTAGGAAGGCGACAAAGCTTTTTTACATAGGATTAAGGCGCCATCAGCTCCTTCCATTAGGATATTCCTGCTCACGACTGCAGCTTCCCTTCCACATCCCCCCCACACTCCCCTCCCATTTAGCAAGTACCGGGTAGATTGGGGTCCGATGGCCGTGACCAGTGCCGTGCGCATGCGTGAAGGCGTGTGCCGCCCCCTCCGCATGTATAACGATCACGAGCAGAGATTGTCACCTGCGTTATCGGGCAGTGAGGCTGGACTCTATAGCCGCGATGAAGCCGGCCTGGACCGGGTCAGAGTGTGACTTCAGACACACCAATGCGAGATCGGAATTAATGTAACACACCTCACTTGTTTTGAGAAAGACACAAGAAGCCCCTCTTCTTACTGCGTCCTCTGCCTTGGGTCCGGGTCCTTCTCAAACCGCCCGCCTTCTCTAATCCTTCACGCTCGCTGCTCTAGTACCGGGTAGATTGGGGTCCGATGGCCACGACCAGGGCCGTGCGTATGCGTGAAGGCGTGTGCCGCCCCCTCCCCACGTTCACGAGCAGAGATTGTCACCTGCGTTATTGGGCAGTGAGGCTGGACTCTATAGCCGCGATGAAGCCGGCCTGGACCGGGTCAGAGTGTGACTTCAGACACACCGATGCGAGATCGGAATTAAAGTAACACACCTCACTTGTTTTGAGAAAGACACAAGAAGCCCCTCTTCTTACTGCGTCCTCTGCCTTGGGTCCGGGTCCTTCTCAAACCGCCCGCCTTCTCTAATCCTTCACGCTCGCTGCTCTCATGAGGTCAACGGGAAGCCTTCTGTTTTGAAGCCCCTCCCTCTAGCACTCAAGAGTTCTTCTCCTATTTGCCCTTAAATGGTTCCAGAGGTTTGACTATTTATTGCCCTGATTTACCCCAATAATAAATAATGATGATGGAAAGTGCCGTCAAGTCGCAACCGATTTATGGCGACCTTGTGCAGTTTTCAAAGCAAGAGACGTTCAGCGGTGGTTTGCCATTGCCTGCCTCTGCGTAGGGACCCGGGTATTCCTTGGTGGTCTCCCAACCAAATACTGACTGGGTCCGACCCTGCTTAGAGATCGGGGTAGCCTGGGCCGTCCAGGTCAGAGAAATAATAAACAATATTACCCTATTAATTACCCTAATAATCGCCCTGGTTGCAATATAATCATGATCACCACCTGCAGCATTTCTCAGTGTACAATGGGTTCCGTTAGGTCGTTGGATCTACAAGACAAAATCTGTGGGGTTAGGTTAGGGAGTCTGAGAGATTGGGCCCTTTACCGGTAACACCTTAAAGGTGAGTGTGGAGGAACAGCACGCCCAAAAGCAGTACATCTCTGTCACTAGGGGAAACAGGAAGAGGCAGCTGTTGAGAGCCGACAAAGTCGCTGCCGAAGACAGAGCGTTGGATTTTACTGAGATCGGCAAGGCCAATCTTACAACCGTCCCATCGGGGGAAAATAAACAGCTCCTGAACATGAAAAACAGGGGATCTGAACTCGGGTCTCCCGTCCAAACTCATTACTACTCCATCTGCTAGGCTTGTGTCAACTTGGTAGTTTCAAGGCGGGTGCAGCGTAACCTCAGGGCCTCACCCTTAATTACCCTCAGCATCCCACAATTAAGGATACATCTGCCCATCAGTCTCTAACGTTGACGTATTTATTTCCTTCACTATGCTTCCCCGCCCCCCGGAATTTAATTGAAACAAATGGCAACCATATAAACTAAGCTCGTTATGCCCGTTCGGTCCTTGGATCTGTTAAACATCTCCATTATGCTGAATGCGAATTTACTGCTATGTATGGACTGATAATTTCCGTTTCATTGTATCTGAAGGAGTGTGCGTGCACACGAAAGCTTATACCTCGAATAAAACTTTGGTAGTCTTAAAGGTGCCCCTGGACTCAAACTTTGTTTCCTAACTAAGTGAATCTGGGATGCATACAAAGCCCTTCGATTCCTACTTTTTGCAGGACTGCATCTCCCCCTGTGCTCCTCTATAACAGCTTCGCTGATGTCCGCAGGGGGCTTCTGATGGAGCCAACCTGGAAATGGGCAAAATCAACAACTGCCCCTACCTGGGCCTTGTTGCCCTTCTCCCTTCCGGCTCCCGCCTTGTGGCATGACCTGCCCGAGGAGGTGAGGAAAGCTCCCCCTCTCCTGGACTTCCGCTTCTGTGCAGGCAACAGGGTGGTACAAAATAGTCCACAGATTTACTTGGATCGATGACTAGGGACTGCGGTCTACGCTGTTGTGTATAGCTTAGTAGTATCCTGTTATTGTGTGATTTCTGTATTGCTTAATATATTCGGCGAATACTTATGTTATGCTTCAGTTCTTTCTGGTGGGTCCAGACTTCTAAAATCCTAATGCATGAGTTAGCGAATGTCCCGTTTTGTCTTGCTAGCTCGCTATGTGTAATTCGCCTTGAGACCCTGTGAGAGAGGCGGGTTATAAATAGCCGAAATGAAAAAAATAAATGCCTGATTTAAAAACCGAAGAATCTCTAAAGCCCTTAAGGTTGGATGGATCGCTTTGATCCAAGTCCTTCCACTACGCGGTCCTATCCTTGTTTATGCGAGAACAAGTTCTCATGAGAACAATGGCTGTTTGCTCTTAAGTGAACACCGTCTTGGTGGCTCAGATCATCTTGGAACTTTTTGGGCGGGGTGGTTAAATAATGAATTAATTTATAGATAAGTTTGCATGGAAATTAGGACAACAACAGTGCAATCTTATGCAGAGCTGAGAGACTGGAATAAATCTGCCTAGAATTTGCATATACTTAAAACCCCTTTCATCTGATTACTGCGCATAGTTGCTTTGAAAATAAGTTGGGAGGGCGAACCCAGGCTCAGGTGAAGTCCTGAATAATACTTCCAGGAAATATATTAACATCCTAAGTATGTGCTGAGCAGTCCTAGGCATGTCTCCTTGGAAGTAATTGCCAGTATGTTCAATGGGCTTGTCTTCCATGTTACGTGCCTTTAGGATTGCGGAGATGACGCGGAGGCTCGGACTGCAAATCCCATTGATTCCAGAGGGAGAGACTGAAAGCTGCGTTTTAAAGAACCGCTCAACAAAGATACGCTCCGGACTGTTCCCGAGACTCCACCGGCTTTAAAAGAGCTTAACAGCTGCTCTCCCGCCCGGCGTTTTAATGCCTTTTAAATCCTTTTCTTGTAAACCGCCTTCGGTGAAAGGAGGGCTGGTGGAGAAACAGCCACCTTCAGCGGGACAGATTCGACGTCAACCATTCGCCAGGCTGTCGGACCTTTGGGCTGAAATATTCTGAAGATCCATTCGCATCTCCTTGGCCTGCAAAAGTCCCTCTGCCTTCCTTATCCATGCTCTTGGAAAACGTCCGGGCAGTTTAACTGGGTTGCGGGCTGGACCCTAAACCAAATCCCCAGTCCGCACTACATTCCTGCACTCACTCGGAATGGGCTTCTTCAGCCATCGCGAAGGGATTATCCCGCAGTAAATTCACCCGAGTTTGCAGTCTTATTCGGCAGGAACTGAATAGCCTTTTGCTTGGAAAGAATTTTAGGGTCTCAGCGGCACTGGAACCCAGGCCCAGTTGAATGGGATCATGCATGAAGTTAGCCAACACCCTCTCCTCTCTATGGAAATCAGTAAATTGGTCCGTCTTTTTTATTATTAGAAATTAGAAAGGAGTTTTAAGACCTTCACATTTTCTGAACCTACCCACTTCACGCTCATTTTTTGCAGTCAAAGTGTTGGGTATTACAAGTTGAAAACACTCAGTATATCTGGGGTTAAATGTTTGTTTATGTTACTCACAGGAAGTCACATGTTTCTCATGTAACCAATGTTCTTTAGATGTAGGAAGCCCAGGAATTTTCTCCCTGATCCAGGAATTTGATTGGGACTAAAGTGTCAAGGTATATTACCACTTTATGGCTTCTCTTCCCATCTTTGTTTGCTGTTCTGAAGAAGAAGGAGAGCAGCCATTCTCTCTTCTAGTTTTGTCTTTGAAGTGTAAGGATGTAGCCGATTTATGCTCTTTTGTTATTTTCATCCCAGTTACCCTTCCCATGCTAGAATTTAGTAAAAACTTTATATTTTAATCACACATGGACTCTGAGTCTGAATTATTTTACTCTGGCTCTGCTGGACTATATTATCTCTGCTAAATACCATTTTTTCAATATCACTATCACCCAACAAAGGTTATTGGTGCCCAGATCGCTTCAGCTGTGCCAGATAGCTAAGCAGAGTACGCAGCCAGTCTTTGAGTCAAGGAAATCATGTGTGCTGGAGTTTTCTAAAACAGAATTTTAATTTTAACTCGCATTGGATTTATAAGATTCAGACAACATCCTGTTTTCTTCATGAGCTTGTGGGAACAGACTAAACAGCTGTGTTTCCAAGTTGGAGAAAGCCTGAAGTGTTTGATCTGTTTTGTCTTCTTCCCATGCAAAGCGAAAGAAGGAGAGGGGGTGAGATCGATCCTGCCGAAAGGAAGCATCATCTACAGGCTTCATGCCATGCTCACAAAAGGATCACCCGTTCCCCTCACCGCTCTCAAGATTTGGTAAAGTATAAGAGGAGACATCATTATGTCTGCAGCTAAGAATCTTCCTTTTTCAATCTTCCAACATTAGACTCAAGTAATTTCTCTTGGTGGAAGAGATCTGTAAGCAATGCCCTTCAGGCTCATGGAGCCGTTTGCATCCTAACAGACGACCCTCCTGCCACAGCAGGCGCCGCTTTTGAGAAGTATAAAGAGCATGATGGTTTTGGGATGTCTTTAATAATGGGATCCATAAATGCTAAAGATAATCAGGAACTTTTAGAGTGCACATCTACGAAACAAATGATGTTGAAGCTTGAGCAAACTTATGCTTCGAAGAATGATGCTAATTACTTGTTCCTCTATCAAAGATTAATAAATGCAAAAATGAGACATGGTGAATTGCTGCTTAAACATTTGAATTATGTCATGGATGCTTATAATGCCCTTAAGGCAATGCAAGATGCGCCAGCGAAAAGGCCGTTATTGCTGTGATTCTTGGTTCTTTGACCAGAGAGTATTCGCATGAAGTTGCTGTTTTAAAAGGAACAAAAGACTTAAAACTGGAGTATGTATAAGCATATCTAATAGATGAAGGATATAGATGTGAAATGTCTCAACTGCAAATGAATTGGCCGTAATTAGCATTAAGCCTTATTCTAAAAGAGAAGAAGATGCCAAAAGAGTTTTTAAATGCCACAGCTGTTGAAAATTTGGCCATATGGCAAGACATTGTAGATCAAAGGCTTTGCCAGAACAAAGAGATCACACCAAATCTTACCGCTCTGAAACCAGACCCCCTAAGGGGCATGGCCAAGGAAAGGAAAGTGGTCACTCTGAGAAATGGGGTGTGTTTGTCATAAGCGAGAAGTGCAGAGAGTGTGATGTTGTGAAGCAGAAAAGTAACATGAAAGCCTTGTCTGGCACTAAGGAAAATGATGAGAAAAATGACTCTTTTTTACTAGATAGTGGAAGCGCATATTATATCGTAAATTCAGACAAATGGTTTACTGATTTGGACAGAGATATACAGCCTGCTCTGCAAGGGGCAGAAGGGAAAAACCTCTCTGTGGAGGGCTGTGGTCCAGTTCAATTGTTTGCTTTGAATGATTCCAAGGAGATAGTGTAAATCATACTCACTGAATGTGTTCTGTTTCCCCAAGCAATAAATAATCTCATATCCACAAAGAGAATTATGCAAAATGGTCTT
>NW_015167548.1:310750-310897 GCF_001447785.1 Gekko japonicus
CAACGTTTTGAGACTCTTCGTGAATGTTTGAATTTGCATGACTTTCGTGTTATAACTTGAGAAGGGTGTTGGGTATTTGTTGGATATTACAAGTTGAAAACACTCAGTATATCTGGGGTTAAATGTTTGTTTATGTTACTCACAGGA
>NW_015167548.1:311080-316293 GCF_001447785.1 Gekko japonicus
GATCTAGGAGTTTGATTGGGACGAAAGTGTCAAAGTGTTTTAGCATTTATTTTTTTCAATATCTCACTATCAAAACCCAACAGTATTACAAGTTGAAAACACTCAGTATATCTGGGGTTAAATGTTTGTTTATGTTACTCACAGGAAGTCACATGTTTCTCATGTAACCAATGTTCTTTAGATGTAGGAAGCCCGGGAATTTTTTTCCTGATCCAGGAATTTGATTGGGACTAAATTGTCAAGGTGTATTGCCATTTTATGGCTTCTCTTCCCATCTTTGTTTGCTGTTCTGAAGACGAAGGAGAGCAGCCATTCTCTCTTCTAGTTTTGTCTTTGTAGTGTAAGGATGTAGCCGATTTGTGCTCTTTTGTTATTTTCATCCCAATTACCCTTCCCATGCTAGAATTTAGTAAAATCTTTATATTTTAATCACACATGGACTCTGAGTCTGAATTATTTTACTCTGGCTCTGCTGGACTATATTATCTCTGCTAAATACCATTTTTTCAGTATCTCACTATCACCCAACACAAAGTGAAGCACCGATCAGTTCATTGTCACCCTCTGGGTACAATGGGGAATTTTGTTTTATAGGTTCCCCTTCAGTAAAATTCAACAATTTGTGATCAGAATCTCTCTCTCTCACACACACACACACGCGCGCGCGCGCGGCTTTTAGATGTAGAGAGACCTGATGTTTCTGATGCTGAAAAATGCCCTAAACTTTGATTTGCCTTAAAGAAAATAACTTGTGTCATCCTAAGAGTTTATTGATTAAAAGGCAAATGAATGCCTACTTTTCAGCCTCTTGATCCACCCCCGCGGTTGTGTTTTAGAAGAAACTCAGAGTATTTCAAGAAATGGGCAGAAAGCAAACTTCCCTGAGGCTGGCAGATGTCTGGAAATCTGCTCTAGATGGGATTTGTGTTCTTTGGTTCTTAACGTCAACAACCACGCCGTGGCAAGGCTAAATCCTCTCCATTAGCTTCAATGGGATTTACTACCAAAACCAATGGACACGAGTCACCCATGGTAGTGAATGGGTGCTGTGCAACTAGCACAGTGCGGAATCCCCATTGACCTAGCTGTAAGGTGATCTTTCGCATCTCCCATTCATTTCAACGGGACCCCCCCTCCACCTTCTCGAGGAATTGATCTCAGTCCACGTTTCGATCACTGGACGGAATATTATAGCCTCGAGAGAGACTCCCGTTTGTTCTGACTTGCAAGGAAAGCAAGTAACTCAGAGACACTTCTTTCCGATTCAAGGTACTCAAGGTTCCGGCGGAACACTTTCAATCGGAAATAAATGGGATTTTCTTTCTCGCAAAGAAAGTAGCCAGGAATTAAACACGCCCTTAAATATCTGTCCCCTTGAATTGAGTGGAGGATTTCTGAAGGGCTGGATCGCGCCCACTATTTGTCTAGACCTCTTGAGCTGGACAAGGCGTTCCCCAAGCCTTTCCCCGAACCCCAAAGGACAGGATGCACCCGCAAATTAAGCCCCCGCCTCAATGGGATGGATTTCAGCCCTGGCTCTGGCAGGAATCTGTGAGAGCCCAACCGGCTTAAATCTAGCTGGATCGCGCACCTCCAATGCTTTGCGCCCTCTGTTTAGTTACGGCACTGCTACCTTGAGCTAAGTATTGTTAAACTCTTGCAGATTTTGCTGATTGGCTGAGAGCGGAACTCAAGACTGACCCTCCAGGCCACCGCTAGAATATCTGGCCTGATGGACTATCAGACGAGAGCGCTCTCGCATCCGGGGCCTGCCCTCGTCTAATGCCCCCAAACAGGCCTCTGAGGGTCCCCTTTCTGCGGTTACACTTACAGCTCGGCCTCGGTCCCCAAAGTAGTTAGGAATCGAGATGGTAGCCGGCAGACGGTGCTTCATTTCCTCCCACGATTCTAAATTCCAATACATCGGCCGCGATTTTATTTATTGAAACAGCTTCGTAAAATATTTGGATAGCAAGTTCCCTCCTGATTCTAAGTGGGGGGGGGGGAGAGGGGGTGCTACGGATATTGTGCCGGGCAGGAAATGTAACGTGTAGGTCCAAAGCCCTGCCTTCTAATGACTAGTTAGAAAAACAGTCCTGTATTTCGCAGCAAGGGGGAGTGGGAAAGGTCACAGAGCATGAGAAAATACTTACACAGTGAAACACTCGCTTAGAGGTAAGTCCCATGGATTGGCTACCGGGAGAATATCCCCCTATTGCTTAAAGCGGATTAGTTGCCCCTTAACACACTTTAACTTCAGAAGGAGCCCCCCCCCCACCATTCTTCCAGGTCACACTGCGGTCTGAGGCGCGTGCGTTTGTGCGTGTGTGTTCGGACAGCCCTACGAAGCGAGTAGAGGCTCAGGAGTTCGTTGCTCTGGGTGAGTTCGTCCAAGGCAGAAGCTCGCGTGGGCAGATCTCTCAAAGGCAGGGGCCCAAGGAAACCAACGATTCGCTTCCCTTGGGACGTCCCTCCAAACTGTTTCTCAGGCGGCCAGTCTAAAGACGCTTTCCCCTAGGAAAATGCCCATCGAATTACACGGGACTTACTCGTGCGTCGAGCCGCTGAGAGTTTACACGAAGCTTCAAAGTGAATTGCAAAGAGTCGTAATTCTAGTGGCAGACTGAGGCTGCGGTCACACACACACTAAATGACCCGCTTTCAATCTCCTTTCAATGCACTTCCTCACTGGATTCTGCCAGTTCACATCGTAAAATCCAGTTGGGAAGTGCACTGTCTGAAAGGGGATTGAAAGTGTGATCGCAGCCTGTGACTAGGTACACACACCAGTCGCTTCCAAATAGGAGCGCGTTACAATCTCAACTTTTTGGTTCCTTTAAATCTCGGCCAAAGCCGTGACCTTGGCATCCTCCCAACACCCCCCCCCCATTTCAGTACCCCTCTCTAGATTGCAGTTGCAAGGCTTAGTAAGCCAGTTCGCCTCTGGACTGTGTTTTTAAAAGTTTGGGAGTGATTTCGGAGTCTAGCTCACTTTCTTCTTTTAAGCTAAAACTGCTTAAAACAACAACAACATTTCCCATAATCGATGGTGGCACCTTTTGATCGAAACAGGCGGGTGGGTAGAGGCTGTAAACCAATCTACAGCGGAAGTGGTTCAGGGCGCGCTTATGCGGCTAAATAGGGTCCCGAAAAGTTGTCTTATTAGTAAATAATATATGTAGGTTTTTGTTTTTTTAAAACAGTAAGTAGTCAAAATACTTATTCATAAATACTCATCCCGTATTTCCCCTTTAAAATTTAATTTAATGTATGTTGTTGGAAAGAAATTAGGTAGGCGTTGGAGGACACAAGAAATGGGGCGAGCCATGCCTTTGTGTCCTGACTGAGGACAAGTGCAAATAATTGTCTCTCGAACAACTCCAACAAAGTCAGTCAGGCTGCTTCTTTGAAGTTTGGAGGCTAGGTAGTCAATTAGTGCTTTCTAAATGTATACCCACGTATGTACACACATACACACACGCGCGTACACCAACGTGGGGACGACCTTCTTTCTTGCTGAGGAAGTAAGGCCTTCGAATTTAGTGGGGGTTACTTTGAAGTAAACATTTGTACAACAGGGCTGTGAAGCTCCCCCTTAGAAGAACATTCAGTTATGAGTTATGTCATTTTAAATAAGCTGAGCACAATTGCGTCCAAAACATCTTTAAATTTTTTAACTGAATTGGAATTGCATTCGTTTTAGTCGAGCAACGCAGCCTTTAGCTTGAAATAAGCACTTTCAGACAGTCTGTTATTCTGATAGGCGTTTTAAGACACCTTCTCATGCTGCCATCCTACTTTTGAAGAGGTTCCCGAGACACGGTCTTCTGGGTATCCTTATAGCGCAATCCTTTACAGAGTTATTTCAGTCTAAACCCATTGATTTCAGTGAGTTTATCCTGGGATAGCTCTGCCTTGGATCGCGCAGTTACAAACCGAAGGGACATGTTTCGAACCCGTTTATTTTTACCTGGAGGACCAGAGAAATATCGTTCGCAAGAATCGTCAGAGCTTTTGAAGGGGGGCGGGGCAACCGGAAAAGCGCGGCTCTCTCGGTGGCGCTACGTTCGTGTTGCTGGTGCGCCACCGTTTCTTTGCAAATACCGTCCAATACGCCCCAGACAAAAGATGCACGTTCAGCGGAATTTAGCTCTTCACACTGAAAATCCCGAACAACTTTGGCAAACGAGTATTTGCGTCCGGATTCATCTCTCTCTCTCCGCCTCCCCCCCCCGCTCCCGTGGACCTGAACACCAGAGGGCGCTGTTGCACTGCAACAGGCTCGGCTTAGGCGCGAAGGCAAGAAAAAGAAGGGGGGAAAGTGGCAGGAAGGATGTCGGAGCCGCTCGCACCGGGCAGCCTCAGAGCATTCAACAGCCTCTTAACAGAAAGTTCGGAAAGAAAAGGAAAAAGCAACCGACGCCCCCCCTCCCCCTCCCCCGGCCCAGATCGAAAAGATTCACGGATATTGTGATTGCCGCCAGGATCCACTGCGGGGTGGTGATGTCCCTGTCGATCTCAGTGAGAACGTGGGTGACACCTAACGCCGCCCTTCACGGGGAGGGGGGAAAGGGGGGAGGCGGGGTGTGTGTGAAGCCTGGCTAGGAGGCTGCCCGGCAAGGGGCGGAGGGACTCACCATTGGCGCCGGCGTGTTGCCTGCCGAATAGTTTGCTGCTGGACCCCTCTTTCCTGCTCTCCGGAGAATCATTGAATTCTCCTTTTTTAATATCAGAATCTTTGGAGAACAGGCATTCGACAGCGGAAGGCTGTACCCCTGAGAGAGAGAGGGAGAGAGAGGGAAAGAAAGAAAGAAGGTCGTTGTTCCGAGGGGAGGAAAGGAGAGGCCGACAGAGAGAGGGAGAGATGGGGAGGGAGAGAGAAAAGGGGAAAAAAACAACAACAACAGGGAAAGTGAAGCAGAAAGCGAAGCGAGCCCGCGTCGTTTTCACATTTGTGATAAGGTCAAGGGTGCCCTTCTCGGAGCTGAGCACCTCTCCCCTCCACCCACACCCCGCCTCATTAGCCAAGCCAATGTTTGCGAGCAGCCTTAACAGCTCTCGATGGCAGAGACCCCCCCCCAACACACACACACACAAAGGGGGGGAGGTGATCAGACCTCTAAATATGTGCGAGTTCGAGACGCAAACAGTTAAGCCGGAATGCCTCGACTGACACCAAGTGAGCCCCCCCCCCCATCGCCAAGGATTCTCTC
>NW_015167548.1:317004-319173 GCF_001447785.1 Gekko japonicus
AACACACACACACACAAAGGGGGGGAGGTGATCAGACCTCTAAATATGTGCGAGTTCGAGACGCAAACAGTTAAGCCGGAATGCCTCGACTGACACCAAGGGAGCCCCCCCCCCCCATCGCCAAGGATTCTCTCAGTCGCAGAGAAGCGGAATGCAGCTCCCCCGCCCAGGACCCGCGGCCCCCGCCTCCTTCACAAACCATCCAAACACACGTGCCGAGCGTGGGAAGGGGGCGAGGGGCACTCGGAGTCAGGCGGCACGGCAGGCCTCCTCGGGTGCAGCCGGGAGCCATCAGCCAGCCCCCCGCGGAAAAGGCTTTGCTGGCCCGGTTTGGTTCCCCGCATCTTGGGCGATCCACCCGCGCACCCGCCCGTGTCCTTCAATGGGTCTTTTTAAAGGTCGACATAACGATGCAAATCATTCGCGTAAGCGTAAATCGATCGGAAAATAGCTTTCTTACCTAACTGAACGCAAGCCGACACAAGTTTACGACAGTTGGACTCCATAGCCCGTTATCTGCAAAACATTAAATTTATCGACATTAAGAAGACATAAGAATGAAAGGCACCCGGCGTCACAGCTTCATTCATGGGGGGGGGAGGGCGACACATCAATTTGGTCCCGCCTTGGAAAGAAATGGCTTCACCGGGACGCGTGAGTTAAAACAGAACAAATAAGGGCCAGATCCGAAGTACAATCGGAGTGGACATACTCCTAAGCAAGTACGATTCTCCACTCTTCCTTTCCCCCGTTGGTAACCCACTGAAATGGAGATCTGTTTATGTCGATTTCGTTATATTCACCTCGACCCATCTGAATCAACCTGACCAGGTTGGAAGATCGGGCTTTGGAGAATTGGAGAACAAAAATTACTGCGATTTCTGGCGGTCCCTCTTCCCCTCCCTCGTTACATCCCAAGTCTGACGCTGCAGAGGCTCCCTTTAGAAGGCAGGCCGCCAGACCAAAAAATACGAAATAACCCCCCCCCCCGTGTCCATGCAAACCGAATGTACATTCACGTGCAACATTTGACGCCTGGAACTGCACTCAGCGCCGGTGCCTGTAGGGGCATTTCTCACTTGAGGGAACCGTCCCCCCTCCACAGACACTTGAAAGGGCTCCTACTGGGGCGGGGTGTGCGTGTGCGTGTGGAGTTTTGAAAAATCGGCGCTCGAGTGGGAAAAACACAGGCTGGATCCTGGGATCTCCTTTGCTGGGCAGGAGGACATCGCTTCGGCCGGGCCGTTTACTGCCCTCGATGAAGCTCCCCCCACCCTTTCTCCAAGACTCGTTCTAACCAACAATTTAACTAACCGGCAACCAAACCTGGAATGCCCCAGGGGTTTCACCCACACGGCTGCAGTTCGGACCCCAGCCCCTGTTACCCCAGGAAAATGGAACGTGTGCATGCGGAGAGATGGAAAGAGAATTCGGGTCCAGTTTTAGAAGTCCAACCGCTTTCACTCTGCATATGGGAGCCGGCCGGTAGGCTCCGGCTTCAAGCCCCCTTGCGCTGGAGCAGGTCCTCTGGGGCACAGCGGGACCGACTCCCGAGCAAAGGGCGTTTGGCTGGGAGGGGCCGCCAGTGTTCCCGCGGCGCAGCTGGATCCTGTGCAAAGGGAGCCGCCGAAACGAACGAGCTGAGGCGCGTCGGACTGCGGACACCTTGGGGCGGCAGTGCCAGGATCCAGACCGCTTCCCCTCTCTCTCACTTGGGGGCGCCTGAAAAGGCCCGATTCCGGCTTGTTGAACTGCGGGGGAAGGAGGAGGCCTGTTGCCCCTTCTCTCCTTCTGCCCCCCGCTTTACAGGTGCCATCACGAGCGGTCCTTCCAAGTCCTGCCAGAGCTCGAGGGACGGCAAGGTGCGGGGGGCGGGCGCGAGAAACGGGAAGGTCTGGAGCCCCTCCCTCCCTCCCGCTCCCGCTCTCCCAGTCAGAGAGGAGGCGAGGCTGCTGGGATCGGGTTTGTGCCGAGCGTAAATTTCGGGGTCTGCTGCGCCCTCCTTGAAACTGACACGAGAGGCCCAGCTCGGGAAGCGGCGAAGGCCGCCAGCCAGGGAGGCAGGCCTGGAGGGCAGGTGGCCCTGCGGCCTCCCCCGGGGATTCTTGTGGGAAGGAAGTCGGAGGCTGGTTTTTTTTAAATATAAAATGTGTTTTGGAGACCCTGATG
>NW_015167548.1:319215-322080 GCF_001447785.1 Gekko japonicus
GGCCTAGACAGCCCGGCAGCTGCCTTCGGGCGCCCTCAATCCGGTGCCACTTTCTGTAGCTCCAGATTTTAGTAATTCTGCAGTTAAAAAAAAATATCACCGGATTAGCTCCTGATTGAGATGTCTGTTAGGGAGATATTACAAAAATCATTATCAGCGCTCTCTAGTAACTCGATATGAAGTAACACAGATGGGATTTTATTAGTCCAGGCTTCAAATGTTTACTTATGATAATTTAGGTAGGAAATTTGCATGTCATCATCGTTTTGGTAATTTCCCCCCCCCCTCCTCCTGAGCCCTCCTTCCCTCCAACGGGGTACTTAAGATCGCCCTTCGGTTATTCTGCCTACAAGTTATTGTGGAGCCGAGAAATAAACGCCTGCGTGAAACTCGCTAATATTTTAGGAAGGGGACTGTCGATAAACAAATAAAGATCCCGATCGCCATCAATAATTCCTCCTTGGTACCCCCTGAGCCCCCCCCCAAAAAGAGAGTCCAGAGAATTGCAATGGAATTTACCTCGCAGTTAACAGCTCCAGTCCGACTGGTTATGCACCTACTCGGAAACAAGTCCCCTTCCCTCCGATGGAATTTACTCCACAGAAAGTGGGATTGGAGTTTTAAATGCAAAGTAAATCCCATTGCAATTCGGGGACTGGATCTCAACCTTATTTGGAAATCCGATTAATCGTAGTAGTAGTAGTAGTAGTAGTAGTAGTAGTAGTAGTAGTAGTAGTAGTAGTAGTAGTTGCCCTCTCCCCTGCAACGCACAGCCCGAGCCTAAACACGTTTGCACGGAAGCAGATTCTCCTGAAAGAGAGGCGTATCCAGGATCGGGACATCGCAAAGGTCAACCAGAAGCTGATTTCGGAGAGCAGCTCTGGCACTGCCGTTCCCCAGCCGGAGAGATTCACGAAGGGGCAGGCCCGAGAAGCCCCGGTGCAGCCCGTGTCCAACAACGAGGCCTAGTAGATGAGCTGTGGCGAAATCGTTGGGGAAGGCAATTAAGGAAGCCCTAATTCCTCTCGGATGGTCCTTAAACCGGTTCTGTCAAGGCAAGCCTCGCATGACAAATCCAGCCGCTCCGGCTCAACGCCTGCCGCCTTGATGGCTAATTTATCTAACAAATTGAGACATACAACTTTCATTTCCCCGTTAAGGTCCCTCCCTCCTTGCTCCAAAAATTCGGACTTAAATGTACTCTGTTAGACAGACTTACCCTAGTAAGTCTGGAACGCCAACATCTTAATTAAGTCCTCTTCCTAAATCCCCTTTCCCTGACCTATATGAGTGTGTGTGTGTGTGTGCGAGTGTGCCTATAGATGTATTTGCATGCCTTATCCTACTAGTGCATTCAATTGCAGCTGTCCTAACTTCGTTTATGCCGAACCCAGTCCGGCGCCGGTTCAAAATGAGTAAGTATGGGATTGTGCGAGTGGGGTGAAGAGGGGGCAATTTTTGCCCTGTGAACAAATGGCAGCGCTTAATCGGTTAATTCAAGAATCCACAGAGACAGAGAGAGAGAGAGAGACAGAGAGAGAGACTCTAAGGAAACCCAGGCCAAGATATACGAAATCTGTACAGACGTTTAATAGAAAATGGCCCTCACCTGGCCTGTGGATATTATTTTAGGTGCCGATGCGACACTGATTTACGTGGACGTAATCTCATGGATCAAATCAATGGAAGGTATTACTAGATCATTTTGGGGGGGGTGGGGCGACAGGGACTACAGGTAGATTCCGCTTGTTTTATCAAAGCGGATCCTCTGCTCACCTTTCTAGGTCCCTCATCGATTTAAAAATAAGAATGTACTAAAATCCAGGACCTTACATTTCTTTTATGGATCACACACACACACACGACACTTAAGTAATAAACAGGGATTTTGAAGTAATCAGCCCCCCCCTTCCGTCGCGCATTAAAACCCGGGATTTGGATGGGATTTTCTCCTCTTCGTGGAAAGTAGCAGGATTTGCATTTGATTGAGGCTGCAAAATTTTGCAACTGGCCTTATCTGAAGCTCATTGTTTAATTTTTTAATATTTTATTTTAAATCCTATAAGGACGCTGAGTGGCTTTATTTTGCAGTGCAACGGGCCGGACAAGATATAGAGAAAGGCATAAACTGGAGCTATCGACTGTCCCCTACAGTCACGACTTTAATGCCTTGGAAGGTTCAAACGCGGGCCGGAGCGTTCCTTCTCTCGGCCGCAAAGCGGCTTTTGCAGAAGAAGAGGGCAAATGCAAACCCGGCCCGTTCCTTTTGCACCAGACCAACTTCCCCCCTCTCTTCTCGTCACTCTGCCCCGGTTCGTTAAAAATTTATGTCCCTTTTACGGAACTCTTAAAAAAGAAATTAAGAAAATAGATCACTCGACACCGCGTTTGAAGAAAGGAGGGTTTTTTTTTTCCCTTTGGAACTTTGGGAGAAAGGGATATGTGAGTATTAATACAACGACGAGGACGACGACAACAACGACAATAATACCTCAGCTAGAGGATTGCCTAAGCAGTTGTCCCTGATTGTAATAGAAATAATTGCAGCAACTGTAATAGGAGAAACTTCAGAACAACGGCTCTGCAAATGAGTGCCACTATTTTTGCTATGGTGACTGCGGTTTTAGGATAAAGGTAAGTTGTCACCTCACTGGGCGATCAGCTTTGGGCTACTACTTGCAGGGCTAAGACGGGGAGGGGGGTTTGAGAAATTAGAGCCACCCCAGAACAAGGCCGCCAGGCGGACACCACCCCGAACGGTCTGGTTTCTTTCTTTCTTTCTTTCTTTCTTTCTTTCTTTCTTTCTTTCTTTCTTTCTTTCTTTCTTTCTTTCTTTCTTTCTTTCTTTCTTTCTTTCTTTCTTTC